>NW_006292696.1:6496685-6533374 GCF_000327345.1 Myotis davidii | reverse complement strand
TCCCCCCTCACTCCTCTCCCCCCAGGGCCCCTGCAGCATCTCCTCATCTTCCTGAGGCCTTGAGCAGAGTGGTGCTTCCTACTTATCTCATCCCCACCACTGCTGAAGGCTACGTTGCCATGGCAACCCAGGCCCACTGAACCATGTTATAAACCTGTTTCTATAAAGAGGAACACTTAGCTGTCTGGAGAGTCCTTCTAAAGGGGAGCAGAGAGGCAATTACTCATGGAGGAAGAGCAAACCTGCATATTTCAGACCTTCCAGTGCGTACGTGTCCCTCCGGTGGAGATGGAACCCTGAGGTGTGCACTGGGCCGGCTTACGGACAACGGGAAGCAAGGACCTTCCTGGGCTCTTCGTCTGAGCTCTCGCTGTCATGGCCCCCTTCACATCTCTCTCCACCTTTGTCCCCCTCCTTCCTAATTCCTTCCTTTTCCCTCCCTTCTCCATGTGCCTGCCTGCAAGGTGACCCCTGGGATGGACTACTGCAAAAGCCTCGTCCTTGACTCACCTTCCAGCCAGTCCTCTGAATGGCCAAAGGGGCCTTTAAAGAAAGTCCATCAGACCCCCTCACTCTCCATCTCACAAGGGGATGGCCAGGGACTGTGGCCACCTGCTTCTCCCCCATCAGCCCCGACCTTGTCCCCTTACCCTCTGCAGTCCCGCTCACTATGGGCTGCTTTTTCTTAAAGACATTCAAGCCTCATCCTCTCCCGACACCCATCACTCTCTGTGTGTCCTAGTTCCCTGCTGAGTGCTTCACAGCACGTGCACCACCTGCATGCACAATCTCTGCTTATTTACTTCTTCCACCGCCTCCCTCTCCAGAATAAAAATAGTAATAATCTGTCTCCCTTGTTCCTGGTCATTTATCTTCCACTCAGACCTGCACCTGGCCAGGCGCAGGCTATCAACACCCTCACTCACTCACCCTCAACCCCACAGCAGGCTCTCGGTTCTATGTCCCATTAAAACCTGCACTCGTCCCTCATGGCACTGACTGTCACTGTGACCACATCACTTCTGGGTAAATACTGCTCAGTATGGGTCTCCTTGTGACTGTCCAGGACACGAGGCAGGGACTGGCTACTGCTATGTCCAGGAGGGCAGTGCCTGTCCTATGGCAGCCAACGAGTCATTATTTGTTTAACGAGTGATGGGAAAATTAAGACTCCCAGATGGCCAAGGTCTAGCTGCTAGTGAAGGTGGGCGGGGTGGGACCCTTGTTCTTCTCTAGCACTCAGGTGGTCGAGCTCTCTGACACAGAAAAATGGGGTCTGGGCCCCACCAGAAGAGCATGGATCTTGCTGCAGGCCTTGGTCAGGTGCAGTGGGGCCTCAGGAGTCTGACGGGGGGCGGGTTCCTCCCAGCCTGTGATGCTCCCCTTTGGGCTCAGGACTCACCAGGGCTTGCTCTATAAGCAGGCAGAACAGGATGGCGTTGCCCACTTCCCTCAGGCTCTGGAACACATCTGTTTTGAGCTCTGCATACTCAATGATGTCCTTCAGCTGGTGGTGGAAGAACTCCAGGATTCCTGGGGGTACAGGGGGGCCGTCAGCGGGGAAGTGACACAGCTCAGCCGGGTTCATGGGACCTGTCAACTGAGCAGCAGCCCCAGACCTGACTCAGGGACAGCCAAAAGCCAAACCTGAGGGCCCTGGGGTAAGGCTTCCTTCAGGCTCAGTGCTAGAGGAAGACCAGGAGGCGGGTCCCAATCTTTTATGGAACAACACACACACACACACACACACACACACACATTGAGCAGCCCTGGGTCTTTCCTAGTCCTTCCAAAAACTTACCTGAATTCTTAATAACGACAGACATTAACATTTATTTAGCAGTGTGAGATGCTGCGCTAAGGACTTTATCTGCAATCCCTCATTTGATACTCATAACAACACTATGAATCGGCAGTTTTACTCTCGTTTTCAGATGTGGCTCAGAGAGAGTAAGTGGCATGCCCAGAGTCACACAGCTTAGTACATGGGGCAGCTGAGACTGAACACCAGAGTTTTCGGCCCCAGCCCTTTCCTGTTCTAAATCACACTGACCCAGCAGACCGTCTTTTTTTTTCTTCTGTGAATAAAACTTTAATAATGTACAGCAGAAATTGGACAGGCTCATTCTTATATTAAAACAAAAGATTTCCTATATTACAACTTATTTACATTTGCATACTGAAGAGGTAAAGTGTCGAAGTGGCTATTTTACAATCCTTTCTAGTAAAATGTACAAAAACAAAAGTACCGAGAATGCCGTTCGGGGGCCTTGATGGCAACAAAAGAACGGGCTTGGCCTTGGTCTGTGAACCCAGAATCCAGAGGTGCAGGTTGCCCTAAGGGTCAGGGTTAGTCTCGTGGCCAAACACCACGGCTTCAGGCTGTAGTTTCTCCCCAGCCCTCTAAACTCCCAACGCTTATGGTTAAGAGTGGTGAGGGCGAGGATGGGAACTTCCCGAAAACCTGCTCAGTCTTCCCCAGGGGGGAGGAGCTGGACATACGTGTGGTGAGGACAGAAGGGCCACCTAGGGAGCAGGCTAGTGGCTTGGGAGTCCCTGGGTCAAGGAGTGTTGGCAGATCCCAGAGGCTGGTTGTGATGGGCACGGGGAGTCTAATCCCATAACCACTTAGAACCTGCCAGGTTCTGCAGGGCAGAGGTGAGGAAAGGAAGTCCCCTGATGACACAATTGGTATTCAAGGGAAATTAGTCAATAGCCAGTAAACTGGCCCAAAGCCCCCAATTCAGTCTCTACTCCACTGACTCTGAGGGAAGAATCACTTCTCTGCCCAGATGTCAAATGGCAAAAACTCCTGTTTCCGGACTCACTTTAGAAATGCCACCTGGGGCCGATGGAAGATGGAATCCTAGAGATGCTAAGCTAAAGAAGACCTTTATGAGTAAACCTTGCTCTCCCGTTTGCATCCTCGTACAGCTTCCCAGCAGGCCTGTGAGGGAGGCCCAGCCGCCATCGTTTGCCTTCCCTGACGGAAGAATACTACCGCTCAGAGGGATGAAAATGGTTGGAGGCTAGCTTCTAGCTAGTGGCAGAGGAAGGATGCAAACCCAGAGTTCTGCCAGCGTGTGGGCATTTTAGAGAAGCAGACCCTCCAAGGCAGGTGGTCAGAGTCCCTTCCCACCACGGGAGGGGTTTGCATTATTTTCCTCTCACCACCCCTGCCCCGGTTCCCCATCACCTACCAGGGGAGCCATACTCATGCCGAGGCAAGCGGCATATCTTGGGCATCACTTCGATCAGTGTTTTCACATACTGGAGAATGGTCCCCTGGAGCTGAGAAAACAAGAGCACAAAATGAAATAATCCACCATTGCTGCTCAGGTGCATCTCCAGGCTAAATGCTGGGTGTATGGGGGTTCTGCTGAAACCTGTGGGTAAGTGCGATGCTGAATATGTCCCTAAATTCACGTGTTGAAACCCTAATTCCCAATGTGATGGTCTTTGGAGATGAGGCCTTCCAGAAGTAATTAATCATGAGGGTGGGGCCCTCACAATGGGATTAGTGTCCTTATAAGAAGAGACAGGAGAGAGATGATGTCTCTCTGTCATGAGAGGATGCAGCCAGAAGGCAGTGAACTAGGAGAAAGGCTCTCACCAGAACCTGACCATGATTGCCCTGATCTTGGACCTCCAGCCTCCAGAACTGTGAGAAATAAGCATTCTGTTTAAGCCACCCAATCTGTGGTATGTTTGTTACAGCAGCCTGAGCTGACTGAGACAATAGGCTCTGTTCCCTGATAGGACAGGGCAGGTTCTCCCCTAACGATGGGCAGTAGCTCTGGTGCCTTTCGAAGGGAAAATGGGCCTTTAGAAGACAGAAGAGGGAGCTTTCTCATTAGCCCCTTGGGCTTATAGACTTTAAGGAGGGCAGTTTCTAGGCATGCTGTCCTTCCTGGAGTAGGGGGCTTACATGGGACCCAGACTAACAGCTGAAATGAAATGGGGCCAGGGAAATGTGGAGACTGGACAGTCTCTTCTTCAAGCAGGGAAAACCCATAGCACACTTATCCCTCGTGTTCAAGGCAGACTTCTTTAATCAATTCACATTTTCTGGATTGAGCGTCACAGTTCATAATCCATGGCTCTACACAGCTGCTACCAGAGAACTAGAGTTAGCCAGTGAATCCTGCTTGCCATAGCCAACATGGTTATACATTACTTTTTTTATTTCTCTTTCATCAGTTCAAATTTTCGGGAAAATCTTGTTTCACCCTTGCTTTAACATGTTCCGGGGAATCAAATGAAGGTTCAGATGACCATACATGGGGCAGAGACAGAATGGTGATAAAGGCATTGGCTTGAGGCCAGTGCAGTATTGGTAGTAGAATTTAGCAAGAAATCCCAAGGGGAAGAAGCATGGTGACTGATTAGAGATGTCTGCCAGCGGCATGGGAGGCGAAAATGGTAGCATCCATGCCATAGGTATACCATGCAGAAATTAGACAATATGGCACAGGAGGGGACTATAAGCAATCATTACTAGACCTTGAAGGTCAACGTCAGGATTGCTGAGTTCAGTCCTCAAGCACAGGGAGTAAGCTCAGGGTCAGACAATGAGAGGCACAGGCACAAGTCAGAAGGACCACAGAAATGTAACAGAGCAACAGGTAAGAGGAACCAAGGGATAATGGGAAAGGTCTCTATCTACAGACACAGCTGAAGTGTCTTGATTTCAGATCCGGGTAAAAGGTGACAGCAGATCTTGTTCCTATCAACCCCGCTAGGGCACATCCCAGGCCTCGTGTGGCCTGTCCTTACCAAGCTCTTGACGATCTTCAGCAGCTCCTCCATGACCACGGCGATGCCCTGGTAGCCCAGGAGTCTGCAGATGGTCTTAAAGTGAGGGGGCCCCACGAAGTTCCTGTAGGAGCTGTAGATGTGGCTGTAGGCGATGTTGAGAGGCTGGAAAAGAGAGGATGTGCAAGGTGAGCGACTGAGCATGGAATGGACGCCGGCCTGTGTCCTATCCAGGTGGGAGATGTATCACTGACAGAAAGGACGTCACCCAGTGCTCTCACTGGGCGCCCCGGGGAGTATGTTTGCAAGATGCTGGCCATGGAGAGAGGTGTGGTCAGTGGCCACAGGATGGAGCAAAGTAGAAAGAACTTCCAGGCGAGTATCTTTTTTACAAAGACTCCTGCTACCCCAACTGTCCACACACACACCAGGAGTTTTACAAACCGAGCTATGGGGTGGGGGTAAAAATGACTACTTTCCTTTTCTAGAGACATTTTTGGTCCTAGAAGCTGGCTGGAAGAACCCTGTGAAAACACAATAGCAGGCTAACACTGGCTTTTTTCTTCTATTTTAGTTGTCTCTGTCTATGACAGGGCAGGATCTTGGGAAGGAACAGGCCTGGGCGTTAGGAGACCTCTGCTGAGTGCTTGGGAAACTCAGTTTCCGCATCTATGAAATGAGGGGGTGGACCAAACCAGAGCTTTCGTGACTTTATGAGTAGCCGTCCAAAGGAAAGATGCCATAGGAACTAACATGTGAAACAGGCAAAAGCAGAGCTGCTCTGTTTGGGTGCTGGTGGGGGCCTTAGGGCCCCGGCCACTGACTGGCCACCTCCATATCCTCAGGACTCCCATGACACCTTTGGTGAATAGGGGGATCTCTGTCTGAGAATATATGACCAAAATATAGGTCCCCTCAATTGCTCTCCTGTGGTTACCAGAGTTGTCACTGACTTTGTTTCAAAATGCTACCACTTACAGAGCACCTCACGCCAGGCTCCGTGAAGCCTTCCATGTGCATTCTCATTTAACCCACACCACAAACATATGGACATGGCCAATCCTCAGTCCCATTTCACAGAAGGGAACTGAGGCTCAGGGGGTAAGTAGCTTGCCCAAGGTCACAGTTCACAGGTAACTGAGCCCTGATCTGCACCCAGGTAGGTCAGATTCCAAAGCTCATGTTCCTAGCCTCTAGTTACAATGGCGGACTTTGGAACTGAATTCTATTATAAGCCATACCCATTTTTTAGATAAGGCCTCACTCCAAAGCTTAGTTCTGAGTGTAGTTTTCTTGCCTGGAATTATAAAAATCTTGAACATAAACCATGCATATACGAGACCACACCTGATTGTCTACTACCTGAAATTCTCTAGTAATTGGCTAATGAGAAGTCCTACATGACTGAACCAGGAACTGTAACGATGCATTTGGTGGACTGCAACGGTCTCAACTCCCTCCGGAGTCATGGCGGGAAGATTTAATTATGTTCGGTCTAGGTTTGGGGTTATGTTTTAGTGCAGATGAATTCTTCTAAACTTTACAAACTACGCATCATGATCACAGTGCCCTCTACTATCAAAGACACATGAATACAACTGGGAAACCCACTGGCAGCGAGGATTCGTGAGGAAGCAGAACACCCACGCATCCAGCAGGTTGAATGACAGTTCGTTTGGGAAGCCAATGCCTACATGGGGGAGGCTCAGAAAGTGACAAAGAGCAGCTCCGCACTCCATTCGGATGTGCTGTCACAGTAAACTCTGCCTGAACCTGGCGGGTGGATAGCTTGTATGTGGTTCCTAAGGATTTCTAAGTATTAAGGTGCATGAATCGTTTATGTAGAGCGGGAACTATAACTGACTTAACGCATGATGTTCATTAAAGTCGATGTTCAGCAAATCCTGGAAGTACATAAATTGTTGAGTTTGATTCAGCCAATCATGGGGGCCATTTACTGTGTGAGCAAAACAGGCCACCCAGTCTAACTGAGCTGGGTGCAGGGTGGGTGAGTGAGGCACTAGAGCACAAAATGTTAGGAGGGGCCCTCTCCCTCGATGAGTGTATCCCAGTTCTGGCTCTCTTCTCAGAGCCTCATTCTGTATTCTCCTGCTTCCATGGCTAGGGATGAGGAGTATATAGCAAACACCAAACCAACATGGCTTACCTCTGGTAGGGGAAGAAGACTGAGTAGAAAGGGGCATGAGAGAACCCTCTAAGCGATGGAAATACCCTACATGTTGCATTGGTTGTTGACTACACAGATGTATATACATTTGTCAAAACTCATGAAACTACATGTACTCTTATGATTGTGCATTTACTAGTATGGACAAGTGGTTGTATTTCCCCAGCTTCTTATGTTGAAATCCTAACCCCTATGTGTGGGACTTTTGGGAGGTCATTAAGTCATGAGGGTGGAGACTTTGTGAATGGGATTAGTGCCCTTGTAAGAAGAGACGTCAGAGTTTACCTCCCCTCCCCCCCATCCCCATGATGTGAGATACAATGAGAACAAGGCAAACCAGGAAGCGGGCTTTCACCAGACACCAGATCCACTGGCACCTTGATCTTGGACTTCCCAGCCTTGAGGTAATAAAGAAATTTTAAGCCACCCAGTTGATGATAATCTTGTTATAGGAGCCGGAACTAAGTGCATTTTACTATATACGATTATGTGTCCATATAAAAGTAAATAAAAAAACCCACTGGGCTACATCATGGCCTAATTTACTTCCCAACATTTGTTTTCAAAGATGAAAAAACAACAACCTTAGTTTAATTTCCTCTGGAAGAGGGCTGCAGCCCGAGCCTGCACAGGCACGAGGGAATGGTGACCTGGCTCTGCTCATGGCCCCAAGGGGCACTTGACAGGGTGCATGGGCTGCCATAACTCCCTTCCATTCCTCCCCACACACACCACGCACTCTGGGCCTCGCCTCTGAACCCAGTAAAGCTCTGAGCACTTTTCCTTCATCCCCTTTCAAATCCTACATAATAAAAGGGTAATATGCAAATCAACCGAACAGCAGAACAACCAACAGTTGATTGCTTGCTATGACGAGCACTGACCACCAAGGGGCAGACGCTCAATGCAGGAGCTGCCCCCTGGTGGTCAGTGCGCTCCCACAGGAAAAGCGCCATTCAGCCAGAAGCTGGCTCACGGTTGGCGAGCGCAGCTGTGGTGGCGGGAGCCTCTCCTGCCTCTTCTGCAGCCGGACATCCCCCGAGGGCTCCCAGACTGCGAGAGGGCACAGGCCAGGCTGAGGGAGCCCCCCACTCTGAGTGCACGAATTTTGTGTGCCAGGCCTCTAGTATCCTATAAAAGGCATTTCTGAGCAGCAGGGTGATTTCCAATGGCTATCCCTGGAGGAGGCAAAAAACAATCAGCTACTTTATTTCTTCTGTCTGATTCCATGACTTCTTTTTTTGCTTTGTCTGAGTCTATAAACAGGCATGGGCACCCCTGACTTCAAATCCCAGGTCCATAAATTTACTAGCTAGATGATCTTGAGCAAATTACTTAACCTCCCTTAGCTTCGGTTTTCCCTAAGTAAAGATAATGCAATTTCCAATAGGGCTATTGGGAGGTTTTAATGAGATAACAGACAGAAAACACTGAGCCCGGTGCCTGACACTCTGCAAGCACTCATTGCAATAGCAGCCATTCCTAATGCTTTGTTTGATAATTTGGTAAGTAAACCAGGGAAATACAGTGTCCCGGTCAAATCCCCCCCGCCCCCTTCCCCCCAGCAGTCATGATGCTCTGAATGTAAAGAGGGGAGGAGTGCATACATGGGGTACAATTTTACACAACACAATGGATGTCCCACAGAGGACACAGCTGGGAACCAGCTGCTGAAATGCACCCCAAAATGAAGATTTTGCTTAAGATTTACAACATTATAAAAGTGAGAGCTGTTCAACAACAGACTGCACTGGGTAGGAGCTCTCACTGCCGCAAGTGTCTGGGCGGAGGCTGAGAAACATGGCTCAGGGTTGCTGGAAGGGGACCTGCCTGGGATTGAGCACTGGAAGAGATGGGATTAACGCTCCCTTCAGAGGTGCAAGCTCCAGCGAGATCTTCCTGGATGCCCATCCTCCCTGGCAGTCTTCTTAACCCCACCCAAGGAGCTTCTAGGACAGCGATGGCGAACCTTTTGAGCTCGGCGTGTCAGCATTTTGAAAAACCCTAACCTAACTCTGGTGCCGTGTCACATATAGACATTTTTTTGATATTTGCAACCATAGTAAAACAAAGATTTATATTTTTAATATTTATTTTATATATTTAAATGCCATTTAACAAAGAAAAATCAACCAGAAAAATGAGTTTGCAGGTCATCTCTGACACGCATGCCATAGGTTCACCATCACTGTTCTAGTACCAAGTCTTCCTTGGCACTTGCTGGCAAGCGCGCGCGTGCGCGCACACACACACACACACACACACACACACACACACAAAATATATATAGGATTCAACAGCCCTCCCCAGTTCTAGACAGAAGAGAGGAAAATTTTGGAATTGTTTTACCACACAAAAGGGTTTTAAAAAATCCCCCTCGTAGGCCTGCTCAATGCAGACAGGCAGCCTCTTGTAGACGTTCTTACATCAGCCTTGGATTCTGGTCTAGACCAGAAGTTTAAGCTTCAGTTGATGACTCAGGCCCAGGAAGGACCAGAATGAATGGAGCAGAATTCAAATCCTTCTACATGAACACGCACCCCTCACCCCCAAAATACACCACACCCATGCAAGAAGAAGCACACACATGCCAAAAAGTCCATGCACACACACCCCCGGAGGGCACCCATCTGACCTGCTGGCTCAGTAGGAGGCTGGGCCCTATTGAGAAAATGTGGGAATATGGGAGCCTGGGCATTTTCTGAGGTTGGCAAAGAAAAACAGGAATGCAACATGACTTGAGACATTGAAACGGCTCCAAATCTCTTTTACTGAACCAGTCCTGCTAACTGACTCAGGTTACAACCCAAGGAAGGGCCCACTTTAGAAATGAATTACGATTAGGATGGCTCACTTTTAATATCAAGCTGAACAAGCTTGCACCATCCACACTGCACAAAATAATTTTATGAGATCTAAGAGATAAATTATCCTGATGCAGGAAATCAGAGCCATCGTATTAATGTGTGACATAGAGGTGCATTGTTTTAAAAAGGCAAAACAGTATTTTAAGGAGAGGGAAAAAATTATGGTTTGACCTGGCAGATCCTGGGCACTATATTATCTGTACACGGACCTTTTAAAAATTGTGATAAAGCATACATAACATAGAAGCTACTGTTCACGCCATTTTAAAGTTTGGTATATGGCCTTTTAGTCAGAGGGCCTCTTTCACCAGAGAGTAAACAGGGCTAGCCACTTTAAACAACGAGACCTATTTGCTTAGCAAACTGAATTTGCAAGCAATTTGTATCTGCTTTCTGGAATCACAATTGCTGTTTTCAGAGATCCCAAGAGGAATTAAAACTGTTTCTAATTTCCTGTTTTAGTTATAATTTCTCTAATGTTCTTCGAGCAATCTTAATATTATCAGCCACCAACACAAACACAGCTCTCTAATCCGGTTCAGAGAGCGAGCTGCAAATTCTGAAATCCCTGTAGGCAAACGAATAAAACAACACCACCAGGGAAGAGCACAGGAAAGAGGCATAAAAAACTAGTAAGTTCTGAGTTACAGGTTCAAATCTATTGCTAGGGCATGGGGATGTGCAGATGTATCTGTCTGTCCATCCCTTCTTGACGTCTAGTGAGCTGTAGGGCTGGGTCTCCAACATCTGGGTTCCTTGTTGGTCTTCTCAGCTAAGAGGCTGAAAGAGTCAAGGCAGGTGCTGTAGAGACCTCAAGAAATGATGCTCCTCTTCCTTGTCTGACAAAGTCAGTCCTTTGGAGAAGGCAAGAGGGAGAGGAGGAACCGGCCTTCCTATTCAGAGATACCATATCAACCCTCTAACACTAAATTTTTAAAGGAAACCAATGTCATCATTTTTTCCCCCATAATCGAATATAGTCATGAGGATATGTGTATAATGCTTCTCTGTTTATGAATGTTTTCAGGTAATAATTTCTTCATAACTGTCCAGGTGCATTCTGTGGCTACAGTAGCAAATTACCACAAAGGGTGGGGGGGGGGGGGCGTACAATGACAGAAATTTATCCTCTTGTAATTCTAGAATCTATCATCCAAAATCAGTATCACTGGGCCACGATCAGGTCAGCAGGTACACTTCTTCCAGACTCTCTAGAGAAGAATTCGTCCCTTGCTTCTTCCAGCTCTGGTGGTAACCAGCGTTCCTTGTGTTGTGGCTGCATCACTCCAATCTTCCAATGTCTCTGCTGAGATCTGGTCTTCTCCTCTGTATGTGTGTAACCTCCCTCTTTTTTTTTAATATATATTTTTATTTCAGAGAGGAAGGGAGAGGGAGAGAAACATCAATGATGAGGAGAATCATTGATTGGCTGCCACCTGTACAACCTCCACTGGGGATCAAGCCCACAACCTGGGTATGTGCCCTGACCTGGAATCGAACCCTGACCTCCTGGTTCATAGGTCTATGCTCAACCATTGAGCCGGCCGGGCACACCTCCCTCTTATAAGGATATTTGTGATGGCATTTAGGATTCATCCTGCTAACCCAGGATAATCTTCCTACCATATGATCCTTCACTTAGTCACCTCTGCAAAGCCCTTTATCCAAAACAAGTAACATTCCCAGGTCCCAGGATCAGGGCCTGACATCTCTGGGGGCCATTACCAGCCTACAGCACCAGGTGAGGCAGGTGCAACCATCCCCATTTAGCAGAGGAGGAATCTAAGTGAGGTGACTTGCCTGAGGGGGAATACAAGATGATATTCTGCTATATGTATAAATTGCCAAAATCATGAAACTCTCTAGATGGTGAATAAATGACGTGTATCCTGGGAGTGTAACCACGCAGACACGAGTAGGGGTGGCAGCAGCAAAGTGGGTGGCACTGCTGGTGGTGTTGTCCGCAGGGCCAAGGCAGACTCCCCAGGTCAGGCCCCGTGGCCAGAGGTTGCGCCCAGGTATGGACCCAGCTGGTTGTTACAGCAAAGCCCCTCAGGACGATGACTGAATGGGGAAGGCATTGCGGGACTAGGATACATTTCCCTGAGGTCAAGTCACACCGTGGGGCATCATGTAGCCAGTGAGGACCACACCAATACTTTCTAAAGACCAAAAAATGATCTGGAAATCACTGGTATAATTGAAAGAATGATTTGTGCCCCAATCGGCATCACTGGGAAGGTAGCTGTATGATATATTCTATATCATTTACTTTGCTTAGATAATATACTTTTAAAGTTTGGGCTCATGTGCTAATTTTGATTACTAATCAGTTGATGAAGCTTTTTTACCTTTAATATTAATCCCGACCTGAAGTGAGAGTTCTCAGGCTCGGGCAGGTGCACTTGGCCTCCAGATTCCTAAGGGAGGGTAGCATCGTGCAGGGTACAAGCCTTGCCCGTTGCAGCCTGTGGACTAACCAACTCAGGAAATGGCTCTGACCCACTGACCTCTTCTTAGTAATCACGGCTACTCTTCCAGAGCCAGCACTTTGTAGAGAGGGGTTCATCTCGCTGCTACAACACTCTAAGGCAGGCATTATTGACACCTGCATTTTACACAGGAGTTCCCCAAGGTATGAAAAGTGACGGAACTCGTCCAAGGCCACACAGGTCAGATGTGAGCCCAGCCTGGGAGGGGTCAGGGCCTGTACTCTGAGCCCTAGGTGCCAGTCAGTTTTGGACCCTTTACCGCCACCTTCAGGAAGGGCACAGGAACCCCACTCCTGGCTGATTTCCTCAGGCACTGATTTATATCTGGTGTACACAGCCTGGTCTATACCCGGGGCAGAGCCTACAACGCGGATACACTGCAGATGGGCCTCCCTGAAGGTGAGCCAGGTGCTCGTGGCTGGGATGTGATCTCCTGGGCCATTGACCTCCCTCACCGAGCATGGCACTGGCTGCCCTGGATGCTGGTGAATGGTGGTGCCCAAAGGAGCAGGCCGACCCCCGGCCAGGGACTCGGTTTCTATCCCCAGGTTCTGCCATGGCCCGAGGAATGCGGTCCCTTCTCTCAGGATCCATGAAGCCAAAGGACTTGTAAGGCCTCATATTCTGAGCATCTCAACTTCTCAATAAAATGCTCAGTGTTCAAATGGCAGCCAGAAGCATTAAAAAGAAATTCCCTTTTCCGTGGCAAAGGCTTGAGTTCTATTTTATCACTCCACAGGCTCCTTAATTGGTATTTTTATTCCCCTCAAAATAACCTTTTCAAAAGGCACCTGCAGACTAGCACACTGGCCTTTCTGTGGAGAGGATGCCTCCGCACGCTGTGGGGAGCTACCATTAGCAAGAATTACAGCAGATTGTGACAGGCCCCTGGGAGGACCGAAGCCACGGGAAAGCCACACAGCACCGCTAACCAAGGCCACGGGAAAGTCACAGAGCACGGCTAACCAATTTTTTGGTTGGGGTGGGGGTGGGGGTGGTTTCTGTGACTCATCAGGCAACTCTTTGCGATTTTTTGATTATCTCTAACATGAATCACAAGGAAACCTTCAGGGGTGCACTTGGCTACTTTGGCCAGGAACTGAGAAGAAAAAAGCTGACTTTTAACAACACATAATTTGTGTAAATAACTCAGGTTCCCATCTATCTGAGCTAGGGGTGCTGTAACAGATTACCTCGGGCTCAGTGGCTTTAAGATGACAGAACTGCATTCTCTATTTCAGCCTGCCCTCTGATCTCTCCAACAGACAGTGGTCATGTATTCTTCTAAGGTGGGGGGAAAAGAAGGGGATAGAGGCTCAGAGGCAGGGAAATGAAAAAGGGCAAGGAAGCAAAGTCAGGATTCTCTAAAGAAAAGGAACTCTGGTGAACATCCATCCCAGGAGTAGTAAAGAGTTTCTGGTGTCAACTCCAAATGATTGACTGATGGCAGTTTCTTGGAGGGTTGTGTTAAGAAGGATCTGAGGCTGTTTCTGAGCCCCAGTGGGAGGAGCGCTGTATTAGTTCTGTGTGGCTGCTGTAACAAATCACCACAAATGTGGTGGGTTTAAACAATAGAAGTCTCACATCTCTCACGGTTCTGAAGGCCAGAAGCCTGGAATCAAGGAGTCAGCAGGGCCACGCTGCCTCTGAAGGCTCCAGGGGGGAATCCTTCCTTGCACCTTCCAGCTGCTGGTGACCCCTGCGTTCCTTGGTTTATGGCGGCATCACTCCACTCTCGGCCTCTGTCTTTACACAGCTTCTTCCCGTGGCATCTTTCGGTGTGTACATCTCCCTCTCCTCTTCCTCCGAAGGACACCAGTCATTGGGTTTGGGACTGCCTCTACATCCAGTATAAGATCATGTTGAGATCCTTAACTAATTCCTCAAAGACCCTCTTCCCAAATAAGGTCACATTCTGAGGTTCTGTGTGGACGTGAATTTTGCGGGGACATTCAAACCAACCCAGAACAAGAACCACGATGGTTTAGTAAGCCTGACACAGGTTCAGGACTGGACAGGGGTAGGACCCATGTCTTCTATCTGCCACCCCATGTAGCCCATGCCCACAGCTTTACAGATGATAGAACTGAGGCCCAGAGAATAAAAGACTCTTGACCTGTGTCATATACCTAGGTAATGCCACAGGCGACCAGAATGAAGAAGAGACTGCAGAGGTGGGATAGGATGTAGGGGTGGGAGTGGGGTGAGGTGGGAGGGAGATGAAATCACTGTTTTAGTTGTGGGATAATAGAGAAGGGCATGTTTGCATTCAAAATCATTGGCCAAAGAGTATTTAGATGGGGCACCCCCCCCCCCCCGCCCAAACCCACAAAAACAACCAAACAAAAAGAACACAAAAAACCCTGAGCTAATTAGAAAATTTAGGAGCCTTGGAAGAGTTAATACCACTCTGAGGATCAGATTTGTTTGCCTTTTTTTTCTCCCCCAAATAAACAAGAGCTCCTCTCATTGGACAAAAGCCTTTCCAGACTGGTCCCGAAAGCATCCTGCGTACTTATGCCTGCTGGTTGCCATGGTGAATGATGCTGATCTGAAGAAATGAATAGTGTGAGCGTTGGGGGCGGCAGTGGGATTACTCAGACGGTGGTGAGAGAGACATCAAGGAGAGCCCAGAGCAGAGGAGGAAAGGCATCATTCCCTTAG
The DNA here is from genome assembly GCF_000327345.1 of Myotis davidii. Classification (NCBI taxonomy): domain Eukaryota; kingdom Metazoa; phylum Chordata; class Mammalia; order Chiroptera; family Vespertilionidae; genus Myotis; species Myotis davidii. Next base: position 6,518,408 of record NW_006292696.1, on the reverse strand, counting down.
CTCGGGTCCACCCTGCCTCTGAAGGCTACGCTCTAACTGGCATCAGCACACACGCATCAGGTAAGAGGGAAAACGGCTCTTCTTGGAAATGGAAATGGCTTTTCCTTTCCCACTCCGCTTGGAGGAGGGCCAGGCAATGGTAATATACATAGCTACGCACAGGGGGTGGACGGGGGTGTGTGTTTCCAAACAGAAGCAGAGGAAGAAAAATTAAGGGAGGCAGATTTGGTCCTAAAAGCTGAGGATGCTGTTAGCATCTTGACAGAAAGCTCTTAAAAATGTCTGCTGTGGGGAACTCAGTCTGCAAAGACAGCCTGCTGCAGAGGGGAGGCAAACAGGGGAGAAGGTTCACGACAAGAAACGGATTGCTCATCACCCCTGATGGAAGCGATTTACGAGGGCCATTGCCTCTAGGTCCTTAGTCATGAATTAAGCTCTTTCACTGTGGTCGGAGGTATATTTACAGGGATGTGTGGGGTGCTGGGTGGCGTGGATGGGTGTGCATGAGAGGGAGCGTACGTAGTCAGTCTCCTTCGCAATGACCTCCTCTGGAGGGATCCGAGCTCACACACCTGTTTTGTCCCTTTCATGCCCCATTTTTCTGGGAGGAAATTTCCAGCCACATAGGAAGAAACGATTCCCCTTCCTGAGCATTTCAGTTCACTGTCATCCTTAGAGAAGGAAAACAAGGACTGCATCTTTCTGCAGCTCACCCCCTCTGGGAACACGGGCAGGAAGACAGAAGGGGGGGGGGCAGGGAGGAGAGCAGCTCCTCCTGGAAGCCAGTCTGGCTTAATTTCCAATTCTAGTTAAAATCGGATTGTTTTCTGACTGTGTCACTGCAACCTGAAACAAAACCGTCCATATTTCATGGGAGAGGAGGAGCAGAGGACAGAGCAGGGGGAGACCTATACGTCAACATACGCAGGTTGAATATGGCTGCCCCTGGATTTTCGATGAGGGGAAATTCAGTGAGGGGGAAAAACGCAGAATGAAAAAGAAACGAAAAGGCCTGAGGATGGCGCTCCCTTCCCAAAGCCAGAGGGCTGGCAATCTGAAGACAGCTCGCTGGATCTGTCTGGTAAAACAGCAACGGGTCCTAGCACCAGCATCTCCTGTCGCAGTAACATTCTATTATTACTAATCCCAGCAACCTTGCTCTGAATATCCAGCGGTGAAGTGGCTTTGAGGCTGGTTCCTATTAGCTGAGTCATCTCAGATTGCTCATCTGTAGAATGGAAATCTAGCTCAGAGGGTGTGATGACGAATAAAGGGAACTTGTTACTGTAGGTTGAACAGCTAGCAAGAGCTGCGAGAGGGCAACGGCTTGCTAACTGATGGTTATTACCATTATTAACATTCATGGTCCCAGTAGTAATAAAGAGTAGCAGCTGTGCTGGTATGAGCAGCTGATTGTATTGATCTATGAAACTATTTCCTGGGTACCTTTGGCTTTGATAAAACAAACACAACAAGAGCAGAGGCTTTCGGGAGAAATGAGCCGCCCATGGGTGACAAAACAAATCTCTCGCCATGAGCAACGGAACTGGGAGGCAGAATGTTCTAGATGGTGGAGCTACCAGCACTTAGAGAAGATGCAAGAGGTCCAGAAGGGAAATTTAGGTGAAATACCTGCCTGGCTTGCAGGTCTCAGACCCGTGGTGACTAACGCAGGGACTCTGAGGTGGTCCCGATTCCTCCTTTCGTTGCCTTTTTTCTTCTTGTTTTTAAGGCTTGGGCACAACGTGGTATGTAAAGGATCTGAACCAGGGCAGGACGGGACTGGGGAATGTGGGCCCATCCTTTTTCGGTCTGAAGGCCACCAGCTTGGGCATGAGAGAGCCCTGATGGGACGTCTGTCCTGCCGTTGTTTAGCTATGCCTAGCTAGTAACGTTGCCTCTTGGCCTCCATTTTCTTTGTAAAATGGGGGTAATATGAGTCTCCATCTCGAATGCTCCATAAAGAGTGGCTGTGATGATCATGCATAATTTAGGGGAAGTCACTCTTCACTCTGATTCTGGTTGCAGGATCAGGATGGAAATCGAGGTGTGGAACCTTTCTTCTTCGAGAGCCATCGTTTCCTGGAAGCCCTTGGAGCCCTGCCAGGAGGACCATTACAATGTCATGTACAGGGCCAACTGGAACAACATCTTCACCGGCTACATTCGCAACAGCTTCCACTATGAGGAGAAGGTGCCTCGAACCGTCAGCAGGGTGGCCCTCGAGCATCTCGCCCCTTCCACTTTCTACTTCCTGTGCGTCAGCTGCAAGAAGATTACCTACCCCCACAAGCATCACTGCACCATGTTCTACACCCCGGATAAGAACCCGCTGGTTCCCAGAGGCTACCTGGTAAACCCCCAGCTCTCCCTGTGGGTCCTGCTGGCCATTCTGCTGGCCTGCTTCACGGCTGTGCTTGCTTTCATCTGCCTCCAGTACTGGTGCATCCGCTGCCATGTGCCACGCTGGTCTTACAGAGAGCCCCACCTAATGGAAGCCAATGGGCTGGTGAGATGGCCGCGGGACGGCCCCGCTCTTGATCAGGAGGAGGAAGACCAGCAGGGGGTCCCCCTGGTGGAAATGCCACGCAGAGATTCAGGAGCTGGAGTGGAACCGGAGGCCGAAGCCGCAGCCGACGCCGCAGCTGCAGCTGATGCAGATGCCGAAGACGACCCGGATGCCCCCGACGCAGGTGCCCCCCAGAGGGAGGGTGGTGGCCAACCTGGCATTCTGCCTCATTTTGAGGGGTGAGAGGTGGGGAGGAGGCAGCCCCTAATCTGTGGCATCAAGCCCTCCACACAGGAGTTCCTTTGTAAAAATGTGTCCATAGACTTTCCATGTCTCCCCGCAAATTCAGTGTTCTTGTGGATCACCTGGCTCAGCGACCACACTCCTCAAGCCGGAGGACTCACCCCATGCTGTGCTCCAGGAGAAGCATGGCCTCTCACGGGGGGGCCCAGTGGGGGCTGGTGCAGTTAGAAATATAAAAACCTATTTTAACATGAAAACGAATGTGAATACCTTACAATGTAGAAAGTGAAATGTGCATGACTTGACAAAACACAGGACTTCAGGGGAGCTGTGGAGGTGAAGACGGGCTCGTGAGCTACGCGGCCAGTCAGCTTCAGGCCGAAGCCCAGCCTCTGCTTTGGGGAGGCTGTTTTGGAAAAGTGGACGAAGGCTCACCCCAGCCTGTTTTCCAACTTTCAGGCAATCACATACCACCTCAGACATTACTTTTGTTTTGTTTTTTAAGCCAGATACCATCTTTACTGTTCTTAGCAAATAGTTTTAAATTGACTCGTGTTTTAAAACTTAAACTTATTTTAAAAGGAAGCTGTACATGAATCCAAACACGAATACTGACACCCTCTCGCCATAAAGAGATATAAGGATAAATAGAAATAAAATAAAATAATAAATCTGACCTAGATACTACTGCCTACTAAAGACTCCAAGTTTAAAGCCTGCTTTCTATTCTTCGATAAAAGGGGAGATTAGTAAGCATTGAAGTACGAAAGACCTATTAGCACCAATATGGAGTCTGTCTCCTCGATATAACCAACGAGGTTTGAAAGAGAAGTGGAAAGGGAGGTGTTCTTACTTTGTGAGTCCCTGGGATTTAATGCTGTGGCTGTGAACCATCTAAAATGCTGTGAGTCGGCGCCGCGATGAGAACGTTGCCTGGACCAGACTGCCTGTTCTGGAGAAGACACCTCCCAGCACCGCCTGAGCCCTTCTAAGCCCCACCTCTAGGCCTGACTGGGGGGAACGCATCTGGGTTCACCACCCTTCCTAACCCCGGGCTCCCAGCCCAGAGGACCACCTTTCCTAACAAGGCCATGTTTCTCCAGTCGGTTCCTCTTCTAAGTTCATCGGAAAATGGGGTCAAAGGTGGCCATTTTATTTGTTGTTGACACACCTCACCACTTCAGTGGCATTCTTCAGTCCTCCCTTAACCCCCTGGGGTAGAAGCGAATCTCCTCCATCCGTCATGATGGGGAGACTGTGAATGTTGCTCCCTGTCGTCACCATGAGGTGGAACTGGAACTTGAGGAGGGCAGCAGTGACGTCTGCTTCAATTTGTTACACCCCCAGCATGTAAAACCCAGCCCAGTGTCTGGCCTTTCCCAGATGTTGAATAAATGTCTGTCCAACGCACGGCAGTGGACGGAAGGTCTAACACAGGCACCACTGGGAACGTGTAGCGTCAGAATGGGTGCTTGTGAACAAAGCTGCTCAGTTCTAGCTCCAGTCAAAGCTCCCCTTCCCAACTGCTTCCTGCCTGCGAACCCCTTAAATCGATAGAGCACAACCCCCAGAATCCCAGGACGATGCCACCTCGAATCAGCCGAGAAACAGGAGGCAAGAGGAAACGCCAAGACGAGAAACCCCATGCATGCACTGCCCGCTCCCCTCCCCAAAACGTCCCCGCGCAGGATGCAGCCCCTGGCTGGAATTCACCCCCCTCCCTGCTAGTTGTGAACTAATAAAGATGAATAAACTCACTGTCATTTCCGCCTGGATCTCACTGCTGCCTCCTTTTCTCCACTCCTTGCTTTTCTCTTTCGGGGAATACTTTTCTATTTGCTTTTGCTCACTAGCCCCTTTAGAGGTAGGACCCGGGTAAGACGACTCACCTTGGACCCATAGAGGTAATAAGGCTGGACGTTGGCGGGTTTATCTCTTTGCGGTTCTTGGGTGAAAGGAATGGCAGTTCGGACAAAACTAGGAGAGGAAAGATGGGGCAGGCGTTAACCGAGTCCTGATATTCTTCGGGGGACGTGATGTAGTGGGACCCTTCCTGACCAGGTGCAACCACACCACTTCTTAAGTGGGTGCCTCCGACATACTCCCACCCAACCACTGCCTCCTCCCCAAAGATGGGAAAGCTGAGGTCCAGACTCACAGGCTTGATGTGGGGCCTGTGGCTGCTCGTGACAGTGGGCTGGGCCTGAGAATGGCCTTCTCCAGGGCCCCACCTCTCCACCTCCCCAGGCCCATGTTGGGTTTCCCCAGAGCAGGGTTCTGCAAACTCTTTCTGTAAAGGCCCAGGCAGCAAATAGTTTCAGCTTTGCCAGCCAGATGGTCTCTGCTGCAAATAAATCCGCTCTGCTGGTCGCAGGAAAGCTCCCGTAAACAACAGTAAATGAATGAGCGTGGCTGAGTTCCTATGAATTTCAAATACTTTCCACTTGCCAACACATGAGGATTCTTCTTTGGATTCCCCGTCTCCCTCACCATTTAAAAACATCAATACCATTCTTAGCTCATGGGCTGTACAAAAATAGCGGGGAACTGGTTGTGGCGTGTGGGCCAGGGTTTGTAGACTTTTGCTCAAGAAGATTAAAGGTCCCAAATCTTCAGAGAACAGGAAGTGCGTCTTGCTAAGTGCGTGGGTTCAGGAGCATCGGTGGATTCCTCCCAGACCTCCCAGTCACTCAGCACATGCTTACTGAATGCCGGTCCTGCGGATACGGAGAGGACCTGTGCCCAGTTTTGCTCATCCTAACGTACTTATTTTGAAGTGAATACCTCTCACCTCTTCCACCAGGTTTTGAACCTCTGTGGGGATAAGGGATCAGGTCTTGTTTCTACCTTGGTGCCTGGCCCAGGGCTGAGGTCACCTGCAGGAGACATGCTCCACTTTGCCATGCATGTGTGTGCTCTGCCCACATATGCCTGTTTGCACACATACATTCCCATATGTCCTCACAAAAGTACCATCTGATCATGTCACTCCCCTTCCTTAAAGGTTCATAAATGCTCGATCCTAATGTGGTCTGCGGAGCAGTCCAGTCTGGTCCTGCTTCCTCCTGCATCCTGCCGCATCTTTCATGGCACCGCTCCCCATCCCACCTGCTCCACCCTTACCAGCTCCCTGGCTCCTTAGAAACTTTGCCTGGAATACTCTTCTGCCTTTTTGCTTTATTTTTGTCTCCTCATCCTTCGCACTGCAACTCAAGCACGCCTGCTCAGAGGAGGAAGCCTCTCCTGAGGTGTGCATGGCTCCCCGGACTGGATCAGGTGGGGCTGTTCTCTCGTGGCTCCGTGGGCTTTCTTCCATCTCCATGTTCACCGCTTATCATAACACACTTACTGTGTGATACATCGTTTCACAGATTGTGTGACTGTTTGATCTAGTGGCGTGAAGGCTCCAAGAGGCAGGAAGGCATCAGCACAGAGCCTGCACCCAGGAGAGGCCCTGTGAGATGCCTGCGGCAGGGACGAACGGACCTTTGGGTTGGGCCTAGTTTGGAGGAGGCAGCTGGCTGCTCCCAGGGCCCCAGTTCACCCCGCCCCCTCCAACAGGGACTCCTTACCGGTTGGTGGATCCGTTGTAGCAGTAGTTGGGGAGGAAGTCGAAGTTCAGCTCCCAGAAGACGTGCAGGGTGATGCGGCCGTAGGGGGCGGACACGTTGTGGTTGGCCTCCCGGAACATGGCGTCGAAGCTGTCCAGGGTCATGTGCTTGCACAGCAGCCGGTGCGTGAGCCGGTTGATCTCCAGCAGCCACTCCAGCTCCTGGCCGAGAGAGAACCGCAGCTGCTGAGGACGCACACATCCTTACAGGTGTGCACCACTTGGTCTGAGCCATTCCTGTCACAGGCGAGAGCCCCTCACACAACCTCCCAACTGCCGGCATGGGGACCAGGACCCCAGCAGTGGCATGTGACAATGTTCCCTTGTTCTGAGGGGAAGGAATTGATTGACAGCTGTTGCCCAGGCTGCATGCCTGTCCCAGGAAGGGAACCAGGTCACATGCAAATGCGTGTAATGGGGCTTAGGATGTGAATCCAGGTCTTTAGACCCCAAATCGTGTGTGTTTGGCCCCTGTGACACAGATAGCTGCCTGGAGTAAAGAAATCACGGCTAAGAAAGCCCTCTGAAAATAAGGATGGTCCTAAAACATAAAAGCAAAGAGAACATCAGAAAGGCAGTTCACCAGAGTGCAGCCCGGAGGTGGGACAGTTAGATGCAGTTTAATTATCTGTGGTCTCAGGAGGCAGCCCCACACCAGCGACTCTATTTCGTTCTCATCGGCCACAAGGCCCCCTGAACCCTGGTCGGGGTCCCGTGTGTGGTCAGGTGGAGGCCCCAGGCCACGCCTCACAACTTGGAGCTTAGCCTCTCTGAAATTCAGATTCTGTGGCTCTAAACTGGGGGCACAGACCTGGATCGCAGCTTGCAAACTAAATGGCTGCAGGTCAGGTAAGTGGGCCAAGCGGGACAGGAGGGAGTCGTGGGGCTGGGTTGTCTGTGGCAAATCGGAGCGCCCAGTCCAGAGAAAGGCAAAGCTATTAAACTCCATCTGATTGTGGTGTCGGGAAGGGGCTGAGTGAGAGCAGATCCTGCCACTTCTCAAAAATAGGTCAACATCTGGGTTCCAATTCTGAAGTGGCAGCTGAAGAGTAAGAGTCCAGTCCCTGTGCACCGTGAGGTAGAGGAGGGCAGACACACAGATCAGCTCTCCGCTTCTTCTCTTGGCCCAGCTAGCTGGACCTCATCCTGGTTTCGATTCACTTGGGATGGGTAAAAAAAACACACCAAAATAACAATAATAAAAAGAGTAAACGCTAAGGAGTGCATTTCTGAGATCCACGAGTTGTCCCACTGTGGGGAAGATAGCTGCAGATAGGAAAGCAGGGAACCACTCCTGTCCTGCTGTTCTGTGCTCTTCACGGTCTCAGGAATGCGTGTCAGTGTTGACAAGGGAGACCAAGAGAGTGGAAGTGGGGGCTGCTGGAAGTGGAGGTCCAGTGCCTGCCGTGCAGCAGCACAAGGGTGTTTCTTTGTGACGTAATCCCAACTGTGGTCTTGCATCAGCCATGTTCTCCTGGCTTCCCTCAGGAGGGCCCCTGCCTGTGGGACGGATCCAGGGCTCGGTGCAGAGGGTTTAAAAGGCACGTGAGTGGTTCAGACACCTTCAGAGAGGATGTCAGCATTCCACAGTACAGTCGGTTTACTGAGGAAATAAAATACCCAAAGGGGCAATTCTGTGAAGTATGGGAAGAGCTCTTCAAGGGCAACCAGAAACCCGAGTGTCAGCCACATGGGCCTGGTGACCAGCTCTGTGGCCCGAGGGAGGCAAGAAGATCTGGATTCTTGAACCCAGGGTCAGTGAGAGCTGGTAGGTCAGATCCATGAATGATGTGTCCGGGGAGCTGGCAGCAAACTGACAGCACAGTCCAGCTGCCAGGCACATCTAGGCAATGGTTACCAGCTGGGAGGGCTGGGCTGGTGCTGCCAGAGCTTCTGCACATTAACTTGTGTTCTTCCACATTTTTAATGTTGGCTCAAAATTTCAAATATGCTCTGCAGCCTCAGGCTGCCAGCTCTCAGCTGCAGTGTTGTTGTTTGTTGTTTTGTTTTGTTTTTAAAAAACACACACACATTTGTATTGATTTCAGAGAGGAAGGGAGGAGAGATAGAAACAATGATGAGAGAGAATCACTGATCTGCTGCCTCCTACATGACCCAGGATCGAGCCTGCAACCTGGGCATGTGCCCTGACCAGGAATCGAACTGTGACCTCTTGGTTTCTAGGTCAATGCTCAATCACTGAGCCACACTGGCACTGGCCGGGGTCAGCTTCAGCTTTTCACAGCTCTCTTGGAGCATCTATTTACCGAGCTGCGTAGCATAGGAGAATGGTGACTGACAGGAAATGTTTGCAGCCTCCCCACTCGGCATCAGGCTGCCTCCCCATCTCAGATAGGAGTTTCTAGGTGGAGGGAAGGGCTGAGGGCAGCACATTCCTGGGTTTGTTTTTTAGAAGAGGCAGAAGCCTCTCAGCAGAGGTGAGGGGGGGCCTCCTGACCCCATAGGGGGGAGAGTCCCTGGGGCCTCCTCTTCAAGGGCGTCAGGGGCAGTGGCTGCTCTCCTGGGGGCCATCATCCTCACCCGGTAAACACCGGCTTTCATGCTTGTTTTGTTGTCGGCTCAAAGAGCAGTCAGTGCCTTTCAAGGGCTGGGCCATGCACTCCCACGCACACCCCAAACCAGTTTTCCCACCCGATACGCTCATTCATTACTGGAAAACTGGAAGATACAGATAGATTTTTTAAAAAGATGAAAACAAAAGTCCTACTACTTGGAGATAATCACTGCTAACATTTTGGCATAAACAAAGAAAAATCTGTTTCTTAAAATAGATGTCCTGGAAGGAGGCGTGCTACATGACAGTCTCTTCCCGTAAGGGACCTAGGCTGAGGTGGGCAGCTGGATCAAGTCCTCTTAGGAAACGCTGTTGAAAATTCACCCCGAGAACATTTCCCTGCAGCTCCAGATCCCTGTGTTCCTCTCTGTTTTTCCCCACAGGCCTATTTATTTATTAAGTGCAATGAACTATGCAAAGCTCTTTCCAGACTGGCTCCTTTTGTCCTTGCAACAACACCATGAGGTGAATGCTAATCTTTCCTCCACAGTGTAGGTAGGGAAACAGGCTTATAGAAGATGAATAACTTGCCAAGAGCACCCAGCCAGTAAGAGGCAGGGTCAGGACTGCACCCACTGGTTTTTCTGACTCTGGAGCTCTACTTTTTAAAAAAGTCCTGTGTCCACTTAAAAACAAGCAAACACCTTTCTATTTGGAAATAATTTTAGACTTACACAAAAGTGAAAACAGCAGAGTTCCTGCATACCCCGGACCCGGTTTAACCAACGTTAACCTCTTACATAACCATGGCATGATTATCAAAAGTAGGAAATTAACGTCGGCACAATGCTATTAACTCAACGACAGACCTTATTTGAATTTCCCCAGTTTGTCCACAAAGGTGCTTTTTGTTGCTCTGGAATTCAATCAGGACCCACTTTGCATTTAGTCTTTTCCAATCTCTAGTAGCTTCCAGTCTCTCTTTGCTTTTTATGATCTACATGCTTTTGAAAAGTATTGCTCCCTATGTGTGTGTGTGTGTTTCTTTTGAGGGACTGTTTTTGATTTGGGTGTATGTGGTTTTTCTCATGATTAGATTGAGATTATGCATTTTGGGAAGAACACCACAGAAAAATACATATCAGGAGACACATGAATATATCTTATTCCTTACTACCTTTGATGCCTGGGTAAGAGGGTGTCTGCTAAGTCTCCCCATTGTGAACTTACTATTCTTCTATTTGGAGCAAATAAATGTCTTGAAGGAGATAATCTGATATTATTATGCAAGTAGTCTGTTTCTTTCCAAAGTTATTTTGGGGGTAATTTTTTTATTATGGGAAAATATACATAACATAAAATGTACCATTTTAAGCATTTTTAAATGTACAGTTCTGTGGCATTAAATACCTTCACATTATTGTGCAACCATCACTACCATCCATCTCCAGAACTTCTTAATCTTCCTCAACAGAAACTCCGTACCCATTAAACACTAAAGCTCCTTCCCCACAATCACTCCCCTACTTTCTGTCTCCATGAATTTGGCTACTCTGGGAATCTCCTAATAAGAGGAATCATAATATGTTTTTCTTAAAGTTCTGTCCACTGCCCTGGCAGATGTGGCTCAGTGGGTTGGGTGTCATCTTGTGCACCAAAAGGTTGCCAGTTTGATTCCAGGTCAGAGCACATGCCTGGGTTGTGGGCTTAATCCCCAGTAGGGTGCGTGCAGGAGGCAGCCAATCAATGTTTGGCACTCTCTCCCCCCAAAATAAATCGATAAAAAAAAATCTTAAAAAAAAATTCTGCCCACTAATTTTAGCATCCATGTAGTAATCTAATGGTGACTTCATTCCTTCTACTCATCTGCTTTTGAAAGCATTAAAGCCTTCCTTTGATTCACTTAAAGACTGACTGATCAATCAAGCTTACTCTAATTCTTGGACAGAATTAATATAGAGAAGTTCACAAGCTGTTTAATAGGAGAAGGAAGGTCCATGCTTATGCATCAGGACCGATTATATAATTTGCAGGTCCCCTGGCAAATGAAAATGAGGGGACCTTCGTTAAAAAACTATTAAGAGCCCTGGCTGGTTTGGCTCAGTGGGTGGAGCATCGGCCTGCTGACTGGGGAGTCCCAGGTTCGATTCTGGTCAAGGGCATGTGCCTTGGTTGTGGGAGCATCTCAGTGGGGGGTGTACAGGGGGCAGCTGGTTGATGTTTCTCTCTCATTGACATTTCTGGCTCTCTGTCCCGCTCCCTTCCACTCTGTGAAAAATCAATAAAATACATTTTTAAAAAAGCTACTAAGAGTTTTAAGACAGCAAGAGCAGAGCATTAAACCCAGCACAGAGCCCCAGGCAATCAGGAGAGTAAGATTATTTTCATTCTTAAGTCTATTTTTCCTGCTCTATTCAGATAGGAAGGAAACTTGCTGCCCTCTATAACTGGCCCAGTACTAAGCTCACAACAACATCCAGCTAGAATCCCAGATCGTCCCATCTCTTACCACTATGGAGGTCAGGTCCTCACTCTCAAAGCGGCTGATGGCCTGGTCCAAGGATTTGTACATGGCGGCAGAGATGCGCTGAGTAATGAGTCTGTTCAGGTCAATTGATCTACCCAAGAGCTGGACAGGAGAAATAGAGGAAGAGAGAGAGAAGTTACTTAAGATTTGCATAGACACATGACAATGAAATGCAATGCACTGATAGGAACTTGGATTAAAAGTATAAAGGTCATAACTGGGACAAATGGGGACTCTGTAGAAAAGAGCATTGTCCAATTTCCTGAGTATGGCAATTCTATTTTCATTTCGAGAGAATGTATGTCATTGTTCTTAGGAGATAGGTGCTGAGGTGTTCAGGGGTGAAGGCTCATGATATATGCAACTTATTCTCAAATGGTTAAGAAAAAAAAAGCTGCGGCCCACTTCCTTTTTTTTTAATATATATACTTTTATTTCAGAGAGAGGAAGGGAGAAGGAATATCGATGATGAGAGAGAATCATTGATCAGCTGCCTCCTGCATGCCCCCTAACAGGGAATCAAACCTCCACCTCCTGGTTTATGGGTCAATGCTCAACCACTGAGCTGCACTGGCTGGGCAAATAGTATATTCTTTAAAATATATATTTCCATATACTATTTATATTTATACATAAATATATTTTATATATGTGCTGCATTTGTGGGAGAAAACATATACATGAGAAAGAGAAAGTGGTAAAACATTAATAATGAATCTGTTTATAAAGAATATATGTGCTCATTGTTCAACTTTCCTGTAGTTTTGAAATATAAAATGCTGAGGGAAAATACAATTTATTCATACTGCAGGACAGGCTCTGGCATCCGTGCAATGCTAACATCCTAAATTAGCCTTGAGCTCCTTCCTGAATCTGCCCTGTGCCCCAATTCACAGTCACCGGGAATAGCCACCCCTCAGCATTTAAATTCATCCCTACAAAAGGCCGTTGTGTGCCTTTGTGGGGATGAATTTAAAAGCAGGAGCATGAAGGGCTGGTTACAGAACGGAACATGTAGCTTACAATAATTTCTACTGGGGAACACAGGGGCAGCCCTGCAGATGCTATGGAGAGAGCAGTAAACATTTATTGACCACCTGCTCTGTGCCCTGCACTTTTCTAGGTACCCAAGGATTATTCTTAACCGTTTAATTTTTTCTACTTGTCTTCTGGGGTGAATTTTCTACTAACTGACAAGGGCCCCTTAAAGCCACAACGTGCACACATAAAGCCCTCAGTATTAAACACCCTGTGGCTAACTCTGCTGCATCAGTGACAGTCATAATTCTCTGTTGTCAGCAGAGGAGAAAAATGTTCTTTTTCCTGTTACAATTCTCCATTTCCCTTGCATTTCTCATAGCAACGGGAATGTCAGGGTTTCTAAGGAACCCTTTTCCTCTTCATCTAGACCAGTGGTTCTCAACCTGGGGGTCGCGACCCCTTTGGGGGTCAAACGACCCTTTCACAGGGGTCGCCTAAGGCCACCGGAAAACACATACATAATTACATATTGTTTTTGTGATTAATCACGATGTTTTAATTATGTTCAATTTGTAACAGTGAAAATACATCCTGCATAGCAGATATTTACATTACGATTCATTAACAGTAGCTAAACTACAGTTATGAAGTAGCAACGAAAATAACTTTATGGTTGGGGGTCATCACGACATGAGGAACTCTATTAAAGGGCCGCGGCATTAGGAAGGCTGAGAACCACTGACCTAAACCATCTCCTCAGTGGAGGCTCGGCCCCCTTCACCTCAGTCTTTCCCACAAACGCCATGGGCCACATGAAAAGCACGCAGAGGCCACAGCGGAAAGGCCCAAATCTCCCAAGAGATGTCAAGACCCCTCTCTACTCTCACTCTCCAGGCAATCAGGAGGTGGCTGCCAGCAGGGCGTAGGAGCAGGGAGCAGTCTGCTGGGGCAGCTCTTATTTTGTCTCTCTTGTTCCGTTAACATTTTTAAGCAGGAATATGTGTCTGAGCTCCTGACAGCATTTCCTCTACACTGGGGGTCAAGTGTTCACAGAAACCAACCCCACAAAAATAAACCATAATTTCTACCCTGGGTTTAGCCTGACATGCTGTGTTTGTTTCAAAGGCCCGGAGCTCTCCATCACTTAGGCTAGCATCTGAGCCTTGCAGGGACACATTTACCCACTGCTGAGCGCAGTCCCGACGCAAGGAAGTGGGCCGCAGCTTAGGACGGGAAGACAGAGGCTTTGGTGGCCACTGCTCCCCAGGGGTGAGCTGCAGACGAGCAGAGAGCCTGGAACTTGGACCAGAGGAGGCCCGTGCCTTTGCCCGGTTTGTGGACTCTGAGGCTGTGTCACACCCCTCTTAGACGTCCACACGGGGCAATGTGCAGACAGCACAGCCCTGATTTCTGACCTCCATGCTCCCCTCACAGCTACTCTCTCAGCCTGTTCCACTTCCACTGTGGGTTCCATCCCCTATTACCTGGACGTGTCTCTGTTTCAGCAGCGTCTCGTAGCGGTTGGACGGCGGGTACGGAATGATGACTCCATAGTTCTTACATTCGGCTCTAAAACGTTTATCCAACAGGACACTGGAAGGGATGAGAGTTAAATGAGGCCAGCCAACGTGACAGCGAATCGTTTTCAACTGCCCCGCCACGTCTGCTTTAGACCAGGATCTACCCATAAAGCACTGTCTTATGCATTTTAAGTATAATTTTTTTCTGTTTTAGAGCAAAGTCCTTCAAATTTCTTTTCAACCAGAAGAGCTCAATATGTGAATGAGAATGTCTAACTTAAAGGCTGGCAACACAGAAGTTGAATGACTTTCCTCTTTTATTCACTGACCAAAAAATCAACAACAGCAATAACAACAAAATGGAGTGCATGCTTGTCATATCCCAGATCCTTGCTTGGGACAGACAGTTCCCAACAGGAAACATTCTAAGCATTAGGAATACAAAATTCTGATCCCCTGGAAGTCTATGTTCTAGTGAAGAGAGACTGAAACTGAAAAAGTAGGCAGAGGAATAAGATAATTCCAAACAGTGTACGTCTGCATGGTATTCATTATGTATCAGGTGTGCACACGCACTCATACAGTCGCTTTTCATCTCACATCTGAGTAGGAAGTACCATTATCATCTTTCATACTGAAGCACACACTGCAGAGTCATAGTGCTCTGAAAACAATAAAACAGGACCATCTGGTATGAGGAGGTCAGAGAAAGCCTCTCTGGAGAGGTTTTGTTGGACAGAGACCTACATGTGAAAAATGGCCAGAACTGGGGGAAGAATCCCTCAGGCACAATGAGCCGTGATGTCTGAGAAAAGGAAAGATGGCCAGTGTGGATAGAGGGCAGGGCCTGGTGGAGATCATGGTGCAAAAATGAACTTATAAAGTTAGTCCAGGGACCAGGTCACGTGGGACTACCTAAGCCACAGGAAAGAGTTTAGATGCTCTCCAGATGTAACTGGATGTCATGGAAAGGAAGCCATGAAGCAGGACAGTGACCCAATCTAAATGCACACCCTCTAGTACAGAGAGCAGCCACCCGCCCCATGAGCCTGCTGAGCACCTGAGATGCGGTGGGTCCACGTGGAGATGCACTATGAGTATAAACTACATTCTAGATTTTGAAGACTTAGACAAAAAACTATTTCTAGTAACATTTAATTGTTACATGTTGAAACTTTAGTATTTTATATATATTGGATTACATATTACATGAAATATACTGCTAAATTACTTTTGCCTATTTTTCCTTTTTTAAATATGGCAACTAAAATTTTAAAAATTACATTTGTGGCTCACATGTATAATTGCATTATATTTCTTCTCTCTTAAGATTTTTAATTGTTTTCTTTTTAGAGAGAGAGAGAGAGAGAGAAAAGGAAGAGGGAGAGAAAACATCATCGATCCTCTGCCTACTGCATGATCCCTACCAGGGATCTAGACTGGAACCTGGGCATGTGCCCTGACAGGCAACCTTTTGGTGCAACCAACCTCATGGGCCAGGGCTCATTGGATTCTATTTCTAATGGTCAGCACTGATCTAGATCATTCTCTCCCTTCTGTGCTTTCTAACTCTTCCAACATCTCTCCAGCTTTGTCATGCAGTTTGCTCCCTCTTGTGGTCTGTGGAGATCTTTACATGTACTAATTCACCTTAATCCTCTCTCAAGAGCCTCTTGAACTTTCTAAGTAATGCATACAATATATTAGTTTCAGGTGTACAACATAGTGATTTGACATTTCTATACTTTCAGAAATTATCATCATGATAAGTCTAATAATTATGTCACCCTACAGAGTTGTTACTATATTATTGATTATATTCCCTATGCTGTACACTACATCTCCATGGCTTATTTATTTTATAACTGGAAGTTTGTACCTCTTATTAAACTTGACCCTTTTCATCCATCTATCCACCCCTCCCCTCTGGCAACCATTAGTTTGCTCTCTGTGTCTGTGAATTTGTTTCTCTTTTTGTTTTGTTCGTGTGTTCTGTTTTTCAGATCCCACACATAAGTGACATCATGTAGTATCTGGCATGCTATTGTTACTATACTTCTGCCACAGGCACTTTGGACAAGTAGTTCCTTTTCCCTGCATCCTCCTGTCCCCTCCTTCATCTAGTTTTACTTTACTCCTATCACCTTCAGAAATGAACTCAAATGTACCTTCCTCAGGTTAGACTTTCCAGCTCCCCACTCGAAGACTAGTTCAGGTTGAACTGTCATATATTCCCATGAACTTTTCATTCATAGGGAGCACGTAACTTCCCTTGTCACTGTGCATTCACTAGTTTTTATTAATGTCTGTCTTCCCCAGACATATCTATTCTCCTCTCCTACATTTTAGCTCCCAGTCCAGACCCATGGAAGCATTTAGGTTTCCTTACATGCTAATGAAGGGAGGTTTTGTAGCAGCAAACCCCAGGTTCTCTTACCTGCCGGCCATGGCTTTGTAGTAAGCGAAGATCTGATCCGCCAGCTTATAGACAAATTGATCAAAACACAGGTTCACCTGGCAAAAAGGAAGCAGAGCATGTCAGTGGTCTCTGTCCAGCTTTACCACAGAGACTTGGGCAACTCAAAGAGGGCAGTGGGCAGGTCTGCCTGAAGCTGTGGAGCGAGAGGCTTTGAAGGAAAAAGAAAAAGGATTATATGGCCAAGTCAACTTTGGGAAACCTTGTTCCTTGTTCTGAAGGTCCTCAGTGAGGCACAGAGAAGGCAAAGTTCAAAAAGCTGCTGAGAAACCGCCCTCCCCACCAGTCCCCTCCTTGGTGTTACAAGGGGCCAGCCCAAGGGGGACATCACAGGCAGGTCTTCATGTCCTGTAAGGACTCATGTCGGCCTCCCATGGCCACCTCTCATGACAGACTTTCTTGTCTTTTCCTTTCACTGTACTTAACGTTGCTTTGCAAATAAAGAGGTGGATGGTCATCAGAAGTTTAAACACTCACAAAAATACAATACTTATAAATCTTTGATTTTCAGCGAACAAGGGGCCGTCTTGCCATGTCAATGTTTCATCTCATTGGTGATGCTCGGGTGGGAAGGAAGTTCACATCAGACACAGAGGATCAAATCCCAATCCTCCAATCCACCAAGAGCAGGAAATGGCTGAGGGTGAAATTTCCAAGGGGAGTGGCAGTGTAATGTCAAAGGAAACAGATCATATTTAGGTAATTCATCTTTGATTCTTTTCTTACCAAATTCTCAGCTCTGTATTCAAAGAGCTTTCATGGCTTTTGTTTTACACCCCAGGTGGCATGGACAGTGCTGCCCTCATATGCAGGTAACCAAGGCATCCGACCTGGACTTGAACTTCAAGGGTGTTCGTTGGTTCTCCTTTAGGCAAAGAGCCTGCAGGGTCCAGGTGGGGGTGCCCACTCATACCCCATGATCCTCCTCTTGAACCAGCTTTGAGCATCCTTGCCCAAGTGGCTCAAGCCCCTTCTAGGCTCTGCATGCTCTTTTCCCTGAGTTTAACCTTGAGGGTGAACTATACTGAAGGTATGTGCACCCCCAGGGCTGGCCAAGAGGCCATTTTTGTGGCCATGGTGGTAGACGAAGCTTGGGTATCCATGTACATATACAGGAGGTCCTTCAGGGTGGGAAACAGAGTTTGGGGATGGGAAGAGAAAAGGGTCAGGAGACACAGAAGATTGTATTTCAACTCCCATAGAAATTAGAGGATCTAGAAAGAATGAAGCAGCTCTGGTGGCACTGCATACCCTAAAACATTCAAGTCTTTCCTTTATAAATAAGAATGCCCTATATTTGTATGGCAATTTTACCAAATGGGCCTTGTTCCATGTTTATAGAATCTCACTTGCTTAAGTGGAACAGAGACTATCATCCAACTTCAGAAGGTAAAACTACGTCATTAGTTCCTTTGGTCTCATGTTTCTGCCCCTTGCTGGCCCATGGAAGGACTGCACTTCCTTGCTCCTCTTTGAAAGGAGGCACAGCCACGTGACTTGCTTTGACCAATGGCCTGTGTCACTTTCAGGTGGAAGCTTTAAGTATCACAGTATCAGAATGTGATTTATTCTGGAATAATAAATATTCCAGATGGGTCCCACACTGAAGACTACATAGAATAGAGGCCCCAGCCAATCCATACTAGAGAAATAAACCTTTGGTTTCAAGCTACTAAGACTTTGGGGTTGGTTGTTACTGCATCACAACCTAGCTTATCCTGACTATTACAGAAATAAACCCTCTCTAGTAAACAGCGTTACCAATTGAAAAGATGGCTATGTCAGTCCTATCAGTACTATACAGAGACTCTGTGACCTTGGGGTAATGACACCTGGCCCCTTGACATCTCAGATTTATTATCTGTCAAATAGGTGGTAGCACAGATTTTTTTAAAATTATTGTAGATTACTTAAAATGCTTATATAGTGCTTAGCACTATGCCTGGCAAATGGTAAATACATAATAATTGATAGGTATATTACTGTTGTTTTTATTAGCCAAGTAATCAAACCATAAAAGACCCATTGGAAAATTAATTTTACCCAAGCAGTCCTATCATGTCCCATCCCTTGAAAAAGAAAGACCTCATCCTGGTCTAGGTCCTTTAAGACAACCACTATGTTTATGAAGAGCTCTCTCCGGAACCAGTCACTGATTCCATGCTATGGTCTCCCCCAAATTCATACGTTGAGATCCTAACCCCCAAGGCTGATGGTATCAAGAGGGGGGGCCTTTGTGGAGGGGGATTAGGCCATGAGGGTGCAGCCCCCACGAATGGGATTGGTGCTCTTACAAAGAGACCCCGAGAGCTTCCTCTGGGCTTCCACCTCATGAGGACATGGTGAGAAGTCTGTGACCCAGAAGAGCACCCTCACCCGCCCATGCTGGCACCCTGGTCTCAGACTTCCAGCTCCAGAACAGTGAGAAACATGTGTCTGTGGTTTATGAGCCACCCAATATGTGATCCTGTTACAATTTGAACGGATTAAGACGCCCGACATGTGCCAACAGCTAAAGGTGGGCAAAGTCCAGACTCCTACAATAAGCCTTCAGGAGCAGAGGGGGAAGCACCACTTGCCTCGGCTTCAATCTCATCATACAGGAACTGCTTTTTGAACTTGGTCAGAGCGTAGTAGGCACTGTCATTGTACAGGTCCAACGGGTAGAGGACGTACCTGAAGAGGAAAAAACAAGGACCAGCAGCTTAATAACCATCTCTCTTATGGCAGCCAGACTTCCATCTGCTCGGAGACATGAAGATTTGGGAGAAAGCTAGAAAAGGAGAACTTCCAGCACTCTCTGTTTCCAGCCTCCACTTAGGAATGGCTCACTTTACAATCTGCCCATAAAAATCAAAAGTCCATGATGCTAATAAATCCAGGGCCTGAAAAAATGAGTTAGCTTCCTAATCCCCAGGGATGATCACTCCCCCAGCATGACTGTTCAGAGAATGACAAAGCGCAGGAGGGGCAGATGGGCTGGTAGACTTCTGAACCTATCTGCAAGGCTGAGTCAAATCTGGTGTGGCCTTGGCCCGGCATAATGCCTCGTCTGGAAAGCTTGGGGGGAAAACAGAGCTCCCTGGCAAACTAGCCTCCACCTGCACCCCAGGAACCTTCTCGCTGGCCCAAGCCTGCGTCTTACTCCATCATGGAAGGTTCTTTGGTTTCCAGGATATGGTCTGTCAGGATCCAGGGCATGGACATCTCAATGGGAAACTGGATCCGCCGGCCCATGGTCAGCTCCAGGAAGAACTCTCGGAACCAGAGCTGGGAGAGGTCACAGCACTGCTGCAGGGCTTCTGGAAAGCACGAGGGAAAGGCCTGGGTTACAGCGGAGCACGAAGGGCCTGGGAGCGGACTGTTTATGCATGCTACTGTTATTCTTATGGTTGTGCTGGAGCACAGCAGGTCCTCAGAGGTATGACTTGACCTTAGACCCTGCTCTCTTGAACTTGAATGCCAGGCTAACGTTAGAAGACAGGGTTTGCTAAGCTCAGAGGCAGAGGCAGTGTGTGTGTGTGTGCACGCGCGCACATGCGCTGGGTGGTGGTGGTGATATTTTAGAGCTTTTGGTGCCCCTACAATGTCCACTTCCCTCCCCCTGCTCCAAAGCCATCCTGAAAATACTTGTCATTCAAAGTGTGAAGACAGGCCTTAGGTGTCTGCTTTTACCTGAACTGCAGCTCCGTGACCCCTTGTACGTGATAATTCTGAACTCACTGCTCGGAGGCCTTGAAGGCCCTTCCAAGGCTGCTTCTGTGAAGAACTTGGGACTATTGGCTAAGATCTCTCTTCAATACCAACAGATGCCTGACCACGCCCACCACTCTGGGCTGCTACTGTCCCTCTACTCTGCCCTGTCACACCTGTGCACATATCCTACAGACAGAAGAGGAGTGGGGGACACAGGCCTGAGGTGCAGCCGGGAGCCGCCTTTGCTAGGAGCAATGAGCTCTCCTATGTGGCCTTGGCCCGGCATAATGCCTCGTCTGGAAAGCTTGCGGGGAAAACAGAGCTCGCTGGCAAACTAGCCTCAGAACTGGGCTCAGAGCTGCTGCTTAGATGCAAAACGCTGGCCCTAGGTGCATCTGTGCGCACTGCTATTTTGATCCCCTTTACTAAGGGCTTCATGCCCAGTCAGCCACAACGTCTACCGGACAAATATTTCCAGCTAAGTCGAAGAGCTGGACTGAGCCAGGCCTTTCCTGGCTCCCAGAGTCCACCGGCAAGTGTGCGTTTTTTCCTCAGTGGCCAATGTGCCCCTTGGGTCAGTGATCACAGCTCTCTGCAACTCTGGCCTCCTGACAGCTCAGTGGCCTCCTGACAGCTCAGTGGCTCTGGGACCGGGGCGCCCCCACGCTCACCACTGATGTTGAGCAGGTGCGTGAAGAAGAAGGACTGCTTGTGGAAGTCCTCTATGGCGAGGACAATGGGGCCGTCCAGGCTGCTCCTCAGGGTCTTCTTGGAGCCGCTCTTGTCTGCAATGAGCGACTCGAGCATGGTCCGCACCATGTACAGCTTGAAAAAGAAAGACGGGCAGGTCAGGGGCTGGCCCTGCATCCGGGGGAAGGATGTTTTGTGCTGCACTTATATATATATTTTCTGAAGATGCCCTTATAAAGCTTTGTCTTAAGAAGCACCTATTTTGGGGTTGGAGAAGTGAATTTGGAACGTGTAAACTTTCAAGCGGGAGGCCAGCCAGCCCGGGAAGGCAGTTCTGTCTGGGGCCTGCGGCATCCCTGGGTAGGTGCACCGGGTAGAACTAGGAAGTTCAAGGTCCAGGTTCCTGCTTGCTCTCTCAGCCAAGGATGTGGACATCAGAGGAGAACCTCATTCCATGCCACCCTGGAGTCCCTGCCTTCCTGGACAGCCATGGTAGCACCACGAATAGAGCACTGGACCAAGAGTCAAAAGACTGGGGTGTCAAGGCCAGGCACTGCCGCTGACTTGCTGTGTGACCTTGGGCAACAGAGTCCCACTCCAGGCCTCAGTTTTCTTATCTGCCAACACGAAGGGGTTGTAGCTTTCCCAAACCAGTCCCCTTCAGCGCTAACATTCTGAGAACTGTGAAATGGGAGATTATCAGAACAAGCCCCCACCACCTCAAGTTTTTGACCCTCAGTATTTTGAATCCATCGCCCTTTGGTGGCACCAGCTGCATGGCACAGCCTGCCGAAATCCTGGGTGAAGATTGGTACTTACACAGGAGCCTACTAGACAATTAACTCCCTCTTACAGAAGACCTTAAGTGCAAAGGGTACAAGTGCTAATCTAGATCTTTCCACATCATTTGTCTTTGAATCTTAGGGCTGGAAGGGGCCTCGAGGAGCAGGCTAGTC
>NW_006292696.1:6484331-6496644 GCF_000327345.1 Myotis davidii | reverse complement strand
CTGGACTGGAGAAGTGTACCCAAACCAACCCAGCCAGGCGGTGTTATACCAGGGATCGGCAGCCTCTTCGGCCCTGTGTGCCACCAGTGGGGTGAAACAAAGCCCGCGGGGACCACTGGCAGGCCTAAGACATAGATAGGAGAGAGGAGAAGGGGGTGGGAGGGCAGGAGAGACAGGGAAGAGGGAGAGAGAGAAAAGAGAGAGAGAGAGAAAAGCAAGAGGTATTGTATACGGTGGGAAAGCCGTCACGACTGCTAGGGGCCACTTGCCGACCACCTCTGAGATGCTCCAACCTCCCTCTGCCACAGGTCCATCCTTCTCTGGGACCTCACCCACCATGCG
This sequence comes from Myotis davidii, assembly GCF_000327345.1. NCBI lineage: Eukaryota > Metazoa > Chordata > Mammalia > Chiroptera > Vespertilionidae > Myotis > Myotis davidii. The sequence goes on along the minus strand of NW_006292696.1, from coordinate 6,496,302 downwards.
CACTGCGCAGGGCAGCGAGGCCACAGAAAGGAGCGGCACCATCCTACCATAGCCTTCCCATCGCGGTAAAGGAGCTACCATGGATGCCGGTCTATCAGACGTCCACCCTCTGCAACCCTGTCGGTGGGCATGTCTATCACCCCTAAGAACCGAGAAGCCCTGTTCTAGCGATGGCCTAGGAGGCCTCGAAGAAAGCATTCTTATGTCCATCCATGTGAGTGTTGATTGATTTATATCAAATTCTAACGACTTGTCCATAAGAGGGGGAACTCTTTTCCCACCTCCTTTTAAACAGAGCATTTGACCCACCAGGACAGTCCAGCTATGCTGGATGCCCATTTTGACTGTGCTCCGAAGTCTCTAGCAGAGCCCTGGGTGGGAGTCAGGAGACCTGGTTCTTGTCCCACCTCAACCTGTGACTCACCTTGCGGCTTGGACAAGTCACTTCCCCTCTCTGGACCTCAGTTTCCCCATCTGTAAAATGGGGGGAGGGGCCTGGGACTAGTTTGTCTCTAGGGGTGCTCCCAGCTCTGACTGTCTAGGAGCCTATTAAATTCATCTGTGCCACCTAACATGACTCGGTGGTACTGGGGAGCTGATTGCTGGTGACATGCACCTTTCGCTTATCTATATAAATAGTCCTGCTCTCTCCTCTCTCTTCTGTCTCTTTCTCTGCCTGCTGGTCCCCATTGCTCACCTTCCTCCTTTCCAGTTTCTCTTATGCCTGGTCTGTCTCACCCTCACTCATGTCTAGGACTCACAGAAACACTGAAAGCCCTGCTCAGCTCCTCTGGGGCATTCTGGGATAGAAAGGTCTCTGGCCCCTAACATTACACAGAACTCTTTGCAGAAGCTTCCTCAGGACGGTCCACAACCAGCAGGCAAGGCGAGTGCACACTGACCACAGCTGGGAAGCCAGGGGATGTTAATGATGACAGAGCTGAGAACACACCTCGCCCCTGGCCCTCTGCCCCGTCCCCCTGCCCAGACACAGACACACACACAGTGAGAAGGGTCAGGGATGGCTCCTCTCAGGGACTCAGGATTTCAGGGCGGAGAGAGGCTGAAAGGTCATGTGAAGTGGGAGTCCCCAGCCTGGGGCTTCCGGGGCCTGGACGACCTTTAAACACTTCCATGGAGCCATATGCTTTCCCCCAACACCTCGTAAACTACCGAAAACTAGCTGACCTTTAAGTAGATGACAGATTTAACTAAGATGCCCAGATTCTTTATTTTTTTCCCCCTGGAATTTTACAACTGTTTTGGATAAGACACAGGTAACCTGTTGTTCAGAAGCTCCAGTTGGAAACTCTGAATATCTCTGATTACTAGACATTCTCTAAGGAGTCAAGGGGCTTTTGACACTTGTCCTTCTGGGGTCACGGGGGTGAATAAAAAGAAGGATCTAATCAGAAACATGATTTCATGCAACGTTTTCATTTAACAGAGAAGATAGAGCTCGGAGAGGCCAGCACCTCCCAAGATCACAGGGCAAGTCAGAGGCAGAACCTGTGAATTCCCAAGCTAGGATGTCACTGCAGGGGAAGGGGCAGGGTTCATTAAAGAGGGACAGGGCAGATGCACAGAGAGTCTACTTCAAACTCCTCCTACACTTTGGAACCAGTCCTAATATTACCCCCATTTGCCAGATTAGACAACTGAGGCACAAAGAGATTACATAACGTGCCCAAGGTCACACAGGTATCTAGGACGAGAATCCAGGTCTCCTGAATCTTAAGCCAGCGGTCCTCCCTCCTATATCAAAACAAGATGGTAGAATAAGACTAGAGCAGCTGCTTGACCCTGCCCCTCCTGCCCGAGGAACCCCAGCCCCAGTGCCCTATGGTCCAGCCAGGATGACCTACCAGGGCTGGCTGGACAGAGGCAGCAGAGCTGGCTTGTGCCCAGAGCCGCTTACCTGTGTGCTGGAGGGCCCCACAGCACGCCGGGGCACCTTGATGTCAAATCCACCTTTGGGATCCTTCTCCCCTCTCAGGCATGGGTCGTTGGGGGGCTCTCGGCCACCCTCCCAGTCACAGATGGTCTTCCGAATTGCCTGCAGGACACTGGGAAGGAAGGACGGAGGCTCAGACCTGGTTTTAGCACCAGCAGGAGGGAAACACTAAAAGCCTGTTTCTAGGGTCTGTGGTGCCCCAGGGCCACTTTCCCAGAATTCCTGGGGTGCTTGTCAAAGGTGCTCATCCTGGGCCCCACCCCCGAGATGCTGGTGTAACAGATCTCAGGTGCAGTCCAGAGTCAGCATTCTACAGGCGCCCAGGTGATCCCAATGCCAAACGCTACCTGAGACCTCAGCTCTGAGCCTGTGCAGGGGCTAAGAACTCAAGTGAGGCAGGATGGCTGTTTCTGTTTTTGGTTATAGGAGAGTCTCATTAGTCCAATTATATCTCTGATTATTTAAAGCTTTAACAGTAGCATATATTCATTGCACACTTACTCCATGTGGCTGTGTGCTTAGGTCTACATGTGGATTATCCAATGTTATCATCCCAACAGCCTATGAGCAAGAACCACTATCATCCACATTTTACAAATGAGGGAAAGTGAGGTTCAGAGAAGGTAAGTAACTTGACGGGGTTCACCTAACTAGACAGCGGTGGAGATGGGCTTCCAACCCAGGGACCGAGGACCAGTCATCTCAAATGTCCAGTCTCCTAAGAAGGTCTCCTAAAACCTGACGGACGGGTCTGTGTGTTCAGAGGCTGCCCCAGAAGCTGACTGAGCAGGGATCTTCCTCTGTGCTCTGCACCTCGCACCCCTGATTTCCGATGTGCCCCTGAAAAGGGCCATCGGAAGACCCACCTGATAAGAACGTTCTTCTTCTTCCGCACCGCCTGCCTCAGGGGCTCGCGCAGCGTCACCTGGGCAAAGTCCTGCAAGGCCGCATAGATGGTGTTCCTGATGGCCTGGTTGAAGACGCTTTCCATCCTGCCCATGAGCACCTGCAGGCCTTTGATCATGGCGATCACCTGCCGGGCACAGATCAAGGTCAGGGTCCCCCCACCTGGGCACACCTGTCTGTCCAGTACCCTTCACCGCATCGTGGGGGGGGCGCTGGGTGAGATGCCAGGAGCACGAGGCCAGCCAGTGCTACCTCGAGTGCCGATCCACGGCTAGGTTAGAAGCGAGTGCTGGAACGGAAATCAGCACACTGCCCCTCCATCAGGAAAGCCCTGCGGCCAAGCAAAGATGTCGCTGCCGATTTTCATTCCGGCACCAGCTCCCTACCTTGCTGCGGACTGGTGACCAACGGCAGCTGGTCCATGGACCGCATTTTGAGTGCCACTCTGACTTCTGTGGCCTCTCCACACAGCATGCACCCACAGGCCATATCTAATAGAACTTTTTTTTTTAATCATGCACATTTTAAAAGAATTTTTACAATCTTTGCTTTTGAAATAATTTGGCCAGCTGCTGCTTGAACCCATAAAATAGGGTTCCTGTAGAAGACTCAGGGGGGGAGCCTCTGCCCCTCTAGTTGCCTCCTCCCCAGCCCCTAACTCACTAATCCGCCTGCAGACGTGGGGAGACTGGTGTCTGTGATGAGTATAGCCCTTGGTGCTCTCTTTTGGGATCTTGGGATCTGCCTGCCACCAGGGCGAGTGTCCTCTCCCCTGGGTTCCTGTCTTCTCTTAATCATCCCCTCTCGGCCCAGGAAGGGAGCATGTATTTCTGTAGCTGCTTTGCCTGTTTCCCAGTGGGTGCGTTTAATGGGATGGGGGAGAAATAGGAAGTCTGGTGTGGCACTGAGTGGCAGGCACAATTTCTGGTCCAGCTTTACCAGCAACAAACCTAATCCTTAACCCCCCACCCCGACTCCCGTTAGCCTCAAGTGCTAATTCCTTGATTCAGAATTCAGAGAAGAAAGCATGTGCTACATCAGCCTCATGACAACACCACACTTATCACACCCGTTAGCAGTGGAAGTGCCAGGAGGTCCGGGGAGCGCTCAGCTCCAGGCCAAGTATGATTACAATTACACCCCTGAGCCCCAGTCCTTTAAGGTGCAGCCTGGAGATGTACAAAAGAGCGACCTGAACTCCTGCTATGCTCTGACCCTTTCCGGCTTCCATAGCTCATCGACATCATTATCCCCTTTGACAACTGTTGTTTGGTTCTCAAGAATAACCCTGGGATGAGTGGGTAGAAACTGTCGGGTCCATTTTACAGATAAGGAAGTTGAGGCTCTGAGAGATGAAGTGACCTTGGGCCCAGAGCTAGCATCCAGGTCTCTGACTTCTAGGCGTCAGGTGGTCATGAAAGAGGTAGCTGTCACTCACAACTGAGTGTGAATGAGTCTCCCCCAAATAGAAATATCTTTTTGCAATGAAACAAACAGAAATTACCACTGTCAATATAAAAACTTATGTCTTTTAGTTTTGAGTAAATATTCAAAAGTATATCACTTTTACTATAAATGGGGTCATTTTTTACATGCTGTTCTTTAACCTGTTTAAACTCAACAACACACTGTGCATATCTTTCTACATCAGTACATCCATCTTAGTGGCCACACAGTTTTCGATGGCATAGCGGTACCTTCATTTATTTTACCTGGTCCCATACTGAGGACATTTCAGTCGTTTCACAAATTTTGGTATTATAAACAATACTGTGATAAATATCTATGTGCACAAGTCTTTGTACAATTGGCTTAATTCCCTGGGATATATTTCCAGAACCTTCTGGGCCAAAGGGTATGCACATTAAACATTTGGGTTCAGCCACTCAGACTGCCCTCATTGAAAGACTGTAAAATGTAGATGGGCTTCCCAGTCTCTGAGAAGGTCTATTTCCCACGCTTCACCCAGCCACAGGCATCACCAACCTTTGAAGTCCTTACCATCCTGACTGGTCAACAACACTACCTCATCTTAGTTTCAATCTGCAGTTCTCTCTGAACACTCATTGGTTTGGGCATTTTTCTGAGCTTTTCTTTTTTTTCTCTCTGAACTCTTTCAGCCATTTTTTGGTTGGTTTGTTTCTGCTGCTGTTTTCCTTTTGCCCATTTTTTTTTCTAGTGGAGTGACCACTTTCCTTTGGATTTTTAAGAACAGAATGAGTTTCTAATCGTTTGTGACTAACCTGACAGAGATGAATTGGGGGGGCAGGAAGGGGACGGGAAGTGCATGCACAGGAGGGGACCAAGGCTGCCGTCTTGCTGGAAACCACTCCCTCCCACTGCGGGACCCTGAGCAGCAGCCTCGGGGCTGGAGGAGACCAGCACCTACCTCCACAAAGGCGAACTTCTCCTCACTGGTGTAGTTGTAGCGTGTGGCTCTCTCATACTCCTCGGCCGTGCCCGGGCAGTCCTTGTTACAGAACTTGTCGGTGGGGTGAACCAGCTTCCAGGAATACTGGGTGGAGGTTGGGGGGTGGGGAACAACATAAATGTCCATCAGTGGAGCAATGGACAGACAAAAGGAGGTGTGACCATGCCCTGGGAGACTATTCAGCCACTGAAGGGAATAAAGTACTGATTCATCCTACAGGATGGATGGATGAAACCATACAAAGTAAAAGAGGCCAGCCACAAAAGACCACATAATATAGGATGTACTTTAGGGAATAACCAGACTTGGAAAATCTATGGAGACAGAAAGATTAGGGCAGGGGAGACAGGGCACGGAGGGAGGGGGGTGCAATTGACTTTTGCAGTGATGAAAATCCTCTAAATGTGTGATTGCACCACTCTGTAAATATACCGAAAACCAGGGACTCTACATTTTAAATGGGTGAGTGGCATGGCATGGGAATTGTATCTCAGTAAAGCTGCTATAAAAAGGATGTTTGGGGAAGGCAGAGGCAGACAGGTTCCAAGTGAACCGAGGTCGGTCTGAAGGGGCCGGGGAGGGGCAGCCTCCGACTGGGGCACCTACCACCTCCATGACGTGGGCGCTCCACTTGGATAAGAGCTGCAGGCCCCGCAGGGCCAGGTCAAAGAGCTCGCGGTATTCCTCATCGGACTTCTGGCTGTCCAGCCCCGAGCCCGTCACCACCTGGGGAGCATGAGCCGTCACCCCCACCATTCACGTGCCCGGCACTTTTATGCATTACTTCATTGATTCCCCTAAGATTGCTACAAAAAGATGCTTTATGACATCCCCTTCACAGATAAAGTGAGGCTCGGACAGTGTCCTGCTGAGTGAGTTAATGTTCATGAAACAACATCTATTACATAAGGTGACTTTAATCAGAAAAGCAACAAGGTTGATCGGATGATGAAAGGGTTGTGACCAGATACAGGAACCTAACCCTGTATTTCCCCCGGGAGCAATGGTTCAGAATTGGTTAATTCAGTGTTCATGGCCACTTCATAGAACATTATTGCAAATAACGAGAATGGTCTGCATATACACACATATAAAGCGTATGATTTAAAAATAACTTTGGGCCAGACTCATTCTTAGACCACAACCAAAACTTCACAAGAAATAAAGGAGACCCCTGCTCTTAAAGTAGGGGTCCCACAGCCTTAGTTCAGTTGACTGGCACATATGGTTAAGAAAGTCCAAGAGTTTGCACTTGTCCCTGGTCCACGCCCACTGGCCTAAGACCACACTGTCCGCATTTGTCTGGCTGTCCTCATTTCAAATACATTGCCTCTGTGATACAAGGCGTTTCCGAGTTTGGGTTTGGAAAGCATGGGCACTATGGCTCCCAGCCACATGGTACAACCAGTGAGCAAACATGGGACAGTGCAGTCATCCATTCAAGAGCTCCAGGTAACAAAGGAACTCAAATCAGGGCACCTGTGCTATTAAACCAATATATACACTCATTGGAAAGGTTTAGTGCAGTGGTTCTCAACCTTGGCTGCACATTAGAATCACTTGGGAATCTTTTTAAAATCCTGATTTCTGGGCCTCATCCTCCGGAAATTCTGTTTCTTTGTTATGGGGTGGGGCCACAACATTAGTAACAAAGAAACAGAATTTCCGGAGGATGAAGCCCAGAAACCAGGATTTTAAAAAGATTCCCAGGTGATTCCAATGTGCAGCCAAGGTTGAGAACCACTGGTTTAGAGGGAAGAGATTCAGGAGTATATATTCACTCAAATGTCAACCATAGTCGGCTCTGGGTGTTAGGATCTTACATGACTGATTTTCCCTCCTTTTGCATCTCTCTTTTTGTTTTGTCTGAGGTTTGAGCATTTACTATGTCCCTAATTGTATTTTCTGGCTTGTTCAATGATCAGTCATTATTGTGTAATTTTAAAATATTTAGATGGTGTTATGAGCAGGCCTGTTCAGAACTCTTTCTCTTGCTATCTAGGGCGGAGATGGTTTGGAACACGTTCTAGCAATTAATTCCCAATTACTCTGCAATGTGTTTTTCGTACGTCAGAGGGTTTAATCCTCTCAATGAACCTTTCCGGATACTATCACCCTCATTCTGCAGAGGAGGAAATGGGGGCGGAGACGCTGCGTCACTTGTGATGGTCAGCAGCAGAACCAGAATCAAACCCAGTTCTGTGTGGCTCTAAAATCCATGCTCCTGGCCATTCTGCCCTCCTGCCTCTAGCAGGTAATCCTTCACTCCTGCTCTCCATCATCTCTCTGGTCATTTCTATCCTGCTTGGTCCTCACCCCTTCTCACCAGGGGCCCACATGGGCCCTCCATCCCAGCAGCTAGACTGAGCTCACCTCACTGTTGCTGTAGCGAGCGAGTTCGGAGATGAAGCGGATGTGGTCATCTCGGATCTGAACCATCTGCTCGCAGATATTGTACTGGGGGCTGATGCTGCTCTGGGTGCAGGTCCACCTGGGCAGAGAAGCACAGGGTCGGAGCAGGTCCTGGTCTCAGGCGCCTGGCGGGACAGGCTCCTTCCACTTACGTGTTGCTCCTGGTGCCCGGCCAAGGTGGCTGGCTCCCCTGGGTAGAACCAAGGGGTAACCCTGATACGAGCACGACAGCCTGTTCATCCCACATCGTGTGGCTCACAGGCTGAGCGAACCGGCCCCTCTAGGACCCAATCACAGGCTTTTCCAGATTCCTGGTGTCCACGTACTTACCAGTCACACGAGTGAGAAGGGAATTGCAGCCTCTCTAGGGCTACAAAGGCCTGGAATCCACGCAAGGAAAAAGCAAGGCGGGTGACCTCCCCAAGCCTGCCTACTGACTCTGACATCCTGGGGCTGAAACCGGCTTTGGAGGGGCCTAAAGGGAAGGACTTTTCACCCGTGACCCAGTAACATGCAAGCAAGCACTTCATGGTGAGGGAGGTCATGGTCATCCTCTCTCTCTCTCTCTCTCTCCCTCATCCTCTTTTTCTTCTACCACCTCTTCCTCCTCAACCATTATTTTTAAACTTATCATTGGGGGAATCAGCCTGAATTGGAGAGGAAATGAATGAATGAAAGTCTTCCTTCCCCAAGAGAAAAAAGACAGCCCCCTTTGCCCTCTAGTGCTGGGTGACCCGGTAGACCGATTAAAAGCACAGTCACCAAAAAAGGCAGATAAACATTTTGGCAAGAATTTAATATTTCAGCCCAGTCCAGTGTGGATCAGTGGTTGAGCATTGACCTATGAACCAGGAGGTCACAGTTTGATCCTGTCAGGGCACATGCCCAGTTGGTGGGCTCGATTTCCAGTGTGGGGCATGCAGGAGGCAGCCAATCAATTATTTTCCCTCATCATTGATGTTTCTATCTCTCTATCCCACTCCTGTTCTCTCTGAAAAAGATCCCTCTGGACCTAGCCAGTTTGGCTCAGTGTGGGGGGGGGGGGTTTAATATTTCAAAGGGAGCCCTGAAGTGGCCCTCACAGAATGTTCAGGACAGTGAGAGGCTTCCTCATGCTGGTTTTATTTCGGGTCAGCAGCGTAGGGGTGGGGACACAACCACTCTGACTGCTGCCGCCCCACCCTGGCCGCATCACTGCTCCCAACCAACTTCCGGTGGCAGGGAATTCATGCAGAAACGTGAGGAAATGAGTGCAGCATTCTGGACTCCATGCTTTTCCTAGAACACCTCCCGCCTCTCTGGCAGCCAGTGGGTTATGAAGAGACTAACCCAGATTTCATTGGGCTAAAGGCTGACAGTTTTAAGGCCTTAGCCCTGACTAAAGGACGGTCATCCCCTCCTCTACCCGCCCCGTCGTCCCCCCCTCCCCTCACCCCCGCCGCCATATGGAAAGGTCAAAACCACCCAGCTTTGGAATGAGACACAGGCAGAAGAAACCTCTTAACAACCCCCAGAGATAAAGGCTGTAGCTGGGTGTCCCCACTCCCTTGAGGCACTGACACCCCAGACCCCAGATCTTAGCGTGGATTCCCTAGGATGGTGATTTATAGAACGACCTAAAGCGAGGCCATCAACCAGTTCACACGGCTGGAGCTGTCCAAACCATACACGCTACGGCATACTTACTGCATGGACGCGAAACCTGAGGAGGGAATCAGGTGATAAAGAAGGACGTCATCTTGCTTCTCAATGAAGGATTCCTGGTGTCCCAGTGCAGCTGGGACGGAGAAGGGGCGTGGCTGTGCTCTGAGCACTTTTGAACCCCAGCGGCAAAGGGTGGATACAAAAGGGCTCAGAGCACCCTCCACTGCTCCCCTCTGGAATCCACCTGCCCAGGGCTCTGGGGAGGGGGGAGGGACTGAAGTGGCCCCTCGGCCCCCTGCCCGGGCTGGGCGCCTCGCGGGAGCCAAGAGACATTACGGCAGGCACTCACTTGGACTTGTTCTCTTCATAGTGAGCACTGGTCTTAATGTATCTGGCCAGCTCTATCTGCATGTCGCCGAATAGGGGCACCACCTGCAGCTGCTGCAAAGGAAGCAAACACAGCGCGTGAGACGCCGAGGGGGGACTAGGGGCTGCCTTCCACCAGGGGAGGCAGCCTCCCTCCGTGAGCCTCTGGGCTGACCCCTCGCTCCTGCTTCCGATAATGCTTCCATGTGACCCTGGAGCCAAAAAGAGCCCCAGCCAGCATACAGGTCCCCTGCCTCCAACCAACCGTATGATCCAGCAGCTCAGCCCAGAGAGGCACAGTGACTTGTCCAAGGTCACCCAGCAGGCAGACCGGGTGAAGGATGAGGACCAGATGGCCTGCCTCCCAGGGCAGAGTCCTTTCTGCTCTAACTTCCCTCGGATCGGATGATCCTGCTGCTTGGCACTCGGGACTAGGCGCGGGTGCCCGGATGCCACTGGCTAGGTGTAGTGTTTTCGAGAAGCTCCAGTGTAAAGTAACTGAAATCATAACACCGACCACCAGAGGGCAGACAAGTCCCATCTGAAGACCAGACACACGGAGGGGAGGCTGGCATTTACTGTCCGCTTCTGATGCACTGGGCACGTTGCCAACTACTTCAAAACCAGGGGGGTTTAGGGCAGTGTAACTACCTGTATGACACCATAGTGTGGATACATGTCATTCTGCATTCTGCATCTCTCGGGGAAAGAAATGAAATTAGCCAGCAAGCAGTGGGGCTTGTTGGTGGGTTGTAGCTCTAAAGACCCCAGGAGGAGGAAGAGGATAGAATGGCCGCCTTTAGTAGCGGAATCTGCTACTGAGAGACAGCCCCTTGGACCCTGCCCAGCCCCAGCCTCAGCCCCAGTGCTGACCTTAAAGAATTTATCGATTTTACTGAGGTTGATTCTCTTCTTGGCATCCAGTTTGTAGATGTTACTGACATTTCCATCCATCAGGTAGAGACCAAAACCCATCACCTGGAGTGAGAAGGGGCACAGCACAGAAGCCTATCACATCTGATGGAAAAGTTAAAAAACAAAAACAAAAACACAAAAAAGTCTGACTGTACAGAGGAAGCCAGAGTGAACAAGTCACAATGCCACACTCCCTGCAAACTCCATCCAGGTGCCACGGAAAGGTAAGGAAGGGCACGTCAACAGGCCTGGGCTGCTTAGACTAGCCAGAGTGACAAGGAGGAGAGGAGGAAAAAGCAAAGCCACCAGAGAGCTTTGAAAGGTGAGGTTCCGGGGAAGAAAGAACCAAATGGGGCTATGCCGTGTGTAAAAAGAATGTGGAGGCTGCTCATCTCAGTGCGACAGCTGTCAGAGGGGAATTAGGAACATCCTGAGCAGCTAACAATAAAATAACTAAAAAAAGGAAAGCTCACCCATACGACGGCATTAATATTCCAACACATTTAATGAAAAGGGATAAAACGTACATATGCATCATTTATGTATACTGCATTTGTTGAAAATATATAAGCATAGAAAAATGAGAAAGAAATACATAAGAATGCTAAAAGTGTTGCCTCTGGAGAGAAAGATTGTGAGAGATTAATATTTTTTGTGCTTCTCTGTTTACTTCAGATTTTTCTACAATGATCAATATTACTTGATAATTTAAAAATCAGACTTGTAAACTGATGGATCAAATATGACGATTTTGGCAAAACAGAGCAAATGCTTGAAGACTTTGCCTTCCTTTCGAGTTGGTTGTTTCTCCTCCTAGAAGTCAGACTCGACAAGGGTATGTACACAAAGGCTGTGCTCTAAGAGTGTTCAATGCAGCTTAGCAAACAAATATCCAACGAGAGGGGATTGGTTAACTAACAATATCTCCATAGAATAGCATCCTTGGCAGCCACTACAAATTACACTGTGGAACTATCCTTAATGTCTGGAAAGGTGTAGATGACATGTTAAAGGGGGAGAAACAGGTTACAAAACATTCTGTGCAGTAGATATATATCCATGTTTAAGTAAGAAAAAATATATACCGTTTTTTAAAAAATGATTTAAAATAAGAGGAGGTGAGAGGGCACGCCCAGACCACTGGGTGCGTGGCCACAGCGTCTGTACCTTGAGGAGCATGTGCTTCTCGCTGGGGGTCAGATACATCTTGTTCTCGTAGTAATCCACGCAGATGTTGACGATGTCCGCCAGCAGCTCCTCGTAGCCTGGGATCACTTCCAGTTGCTGATGGAGACACTAAACAGCAGCGCCCCCCTCTGGTCAGCTCTTTTTTCTGCTGTTGC
>NW_006292696.1:6463345-6483972 GCF_000327345.1 Myotis davidii | reverse complement strand
GACCACTAGGGGGAGGAAGCCTGCATCCTCTCACTGTCCCCACAGTGGCTGGTCTGAGCTCCTGCACATCTCCCCTGGCAGGCAACTCACTCCCCTAGGGGCCCTCCATGTTATTCCCTGCCAGTTTTGATGGTTAGAAAGTATATGATGGGGCTGAGCTGAAAAGCAGCTCCATGTTATGGCAGAAGGCCTGTTTGTCTTCCCAGTTTAGTTTTGAGGCTATGGACCTAGCCATGGCATCTCCTCAGATGATGGGGGATGGCCTAGCCTGGGGTAGGAGAGCTGGGCCAGCAGCATTCTCCCTCCTGGCAGGACACAACAGTATAGAAAGAAACGCATCTCCCAAAAGAAGGATCTGACAACATGGGAATGTGTCCCAGGAAAGAAACCTACAGCCTCAAAGTTAATAGCCTTTTGCATTCAACAAGGAGTAGGGAGGGCCTAGCGAAGCCAGCAGCATCCCTGAGAGAGAGCCGAGTCTCCAAACCCTTCGAAGAGGGAGGGCCCCACTCAGCCTGAGTCCTGCTGACATTCTTGCTGGTGCCTGTTTAGGCTGGACTGACAGATGAGCAAGACAGGTTACGTCAGACAGAGCGAGAGAGCCACCGCCCAGCGGGGGTGCCCTGGCCAAGCGGTGGCAGTAATAACAGCTCCATTTTCTTATGCCCTTGCCATTTGTCAGGTTCTACATATGGAGGGCTTTTTATACAGTATCTCATGTATTTCTCACAACAGTCCTATCACATGGATTCTCATAACATTCTCAAAATCCCAGGTCCGTTTTACAGATGAGAAAACCGAGGCTTAGACCTTGCCCAAGGTCTCATGATGGGTCTAGGGTTAGAAAACAAGGCTGTTTAACTCCAGAACCCACGCTCTCAATCTGCACTAATGTGGGGGCAGGATAGTGGCTGAGAAGGTCTTCAGGGAACCACACTGGGAGAGGGTGAAAGGACTGTCTGGGAAGGGAGACTTAATCCAAAGTCTAACTCTGGAGTAGGGCAGTGAGGGTGTTAGACCTGGGCCCAGCTCCTCTGCTCACGGTCCACCCACCCTCCAGGCCCCTGCCTGTGTCCCGGGACACCAGGCCTGAACTAACGTGGAGTTTGCCGTCACCTGGGTGATCCTGTTGTGGTTGGCCAGGAACATGGAGAGGTTCTGCGACTCCTGGATAGACTGGGGGTCCGCCATCTTCCTCAGGAACTGCGCTGCCCTGAAACACGGGGTCGCAGAGAGGAACGCTCAAGTAACCAGCCTAACCAGGCCTCTCGGGCTCTGCCTCCCACCCGACCCGAGTGACACTGCCCCCGAGGTTAACTGGCTCTGGCATCACAGGTGACTAAAGTCAACGGGGAGTATCTTCTGGAGTCATTCGGAGTTGTTTACACCCTCTGATAAGGGTACCTGAGACTGAGAGGCAAGAATGCACTGAAGCTCAAACTCCAAGCTGAAGGGCAGCTAGCATCCTATCAACCAGCTGGAGGGGTAAGACAGAGTGCAATGAGCACCCCTGGCCCCGCAGTGGCCTCTAACGGACCTGCACAGCCCGCCACGGACCAGAACCAGGGGCAGGAAGCTTTGTTTTTGTTCTGTATTGTGTTCTTTATTGGAAAATCTCTATGCTTCTAAAGCAAAGCATTACATAGAACCCAGTCTATTTAACCTGCTGGGATTGAGAGTGAAGGGATGTTAGGTGCAGGGAACACACGCAGGACGTGAAGGGAAAAACTGTGGAGGCCCAGATTTTTCTGGCCACTTTTGAGTCAGGCTTGTGAGGGGCTCTTTCACAGCTCACTCAGGAGGATAGCGTGCTGAGAATCAGTCTGTTGTCTGCTTTCTTCTGCTTTCTCCAGTTACTAGGAGGAGAGGCCTTTCATCAGACACAGAAGAGCCTTCCCAAGAGATGTGTCTAGACAACACAGAGGAAATCTGCTGCTTTTGACTCACCCTCCCGCCCCCGCCCACTTTCGCATGGCTGTACTTAATTTCTAGAGAGGAAGGAGCCCTTCCCACTCTCTGTCCTTCTCTTGAGCTGACACTGACCCCCAAGTGACCCCATGGTGAGCACCTGTCCAACCAGAGCTCCCACCCACACAATGGCTGATGAGGAACCTGGCGCATGACCAAGCTGGGACTTTTGCAAAATTATTTGCAAAGAGGAGCATTGTTTTCTTCCCTTGAAGCTGGGATGCTGGCCGGAGGAGGGTTTAAGCTGCCGGAGGGCACCCCAGGGCACAGCCCGCCTGAGAGTGAGCAGGGGCCTTCAGTTCCGGAGCCAGCCCATCCCTCTTCCACAGAAGCAGTTTGGACTGGCTTTCTGATTCTTACAGGAATGACAATGTGGCCACTTTATGATGATCTCACTGGCGCTGCACTACAAAGGGCAAGAGAGGACGCTGCTGCTCCACAGACAGGGAAATGAGCATCTGATTCCATGTTGAGACAGAGAGCCCTGCACAGACCCAGTCCCCCAGGACCCAGCCCTGCACCTTTCTCCTCAAACCACACAAACAGGTCCGGCCCAGCCGCCGTGTGCCAGGGGACTGGCTCGTTTGGTTCTGGAGAAGGGGCCTGTTAGACAGGCTCCATCCTCCTCCTCCCCTTGGCAGGCTACCCAGGAAGTGGGGGGCAGGGGAGGCTGACCTCTTGTAGGCAGAGTGGTCGTTCTTGACGCTGCACTTCATGTTCTTCAGCTCGTCCAGGACCGCGAACATGTTGATGAACTTGCCCAGCGTCAGGAGGTAGGCCTCGGAGACAAAGTCCTTCCTCCGCTCGGCGTGGCACAGCCGCTTCACCTCGCTGCAGAACCGCTCGATGGCCTTGCGCTGCGGGCAGGGAGGGGGCAGCAGGTAAGGACGGGCAGCATGGGTGGGGGCGGCTCCCCGCGCTCTCAGGTGGGGGGCAGGGTCAAGGCTCCCCTGGGGCCCTGGTCAGAGTCTGGACATTTAGAAGCAAATCCGCCAAGAGGTCTTCCTCAGAGGAGTCCCTACATTCAAAGCTGATTCTCAAAGGAACACACCACCCAGTGAGTTGACCCCACGCATTTATTCGTCAGGCTTTTACAGAGAAGCACCGTGTTATTCACTTTTGTATTCCAGCGCCTAGGACAGTGCCAGGCACCACTTGACAAGGGGGCAGGGATTCAGAGAAAGAGGTTCATTCAACCAATACATAGTGTTTATTGAGTATCTACTATGCACTAGGCACCATTCTAGGCACCGGGGTAAAGAAAGAATGAAGAAAAAAAAAATCTCTACCCTATGAGGCTTACATTTTAGTGAAGGAAGACAGAAAACAAAATAAACTACTTCTGTACATTCCAGTGTGATATGTGTTATGGAGAAAAATAAAGTGGGGGGAGGGGGTGGGAGGATGCTTGCCCAGAGCTGGGATGGATGGGGGTATAATGGGGTGTCAGCAACAGGGAATGGGATTTCTTTTTGGGGTGACGAAGATGTTACAAATTGACCCTGGTAATGAACACACAACCCTGTGAATGTACTAAAAAATCATTGAACTGTCCACTTTAAATGGATGAATTATATGGTATGTGAATTATTTCTCAATAAATCTGTTACCAAAGAAAGCAGCTGAATAACAATCCACAAATAAGGCTAAAGAGTAACCCAGAGAGAGAGCAAGAGGGAGGAAGGGGAACAAGACGAGGAGAGGAGGGAGAGAAATGACTCCTTGTGTGTGCTCTCCCCTCCTCAGGCCGGGATACCCACCCGTAATTCCTCGCCTGTGAAGACCAGACTGGCCAGCCTTCCCCTTCCGGAGCCTAAGTCCAAGAGCACTTTCTATGATGGTGGAAACGTCCTGTGTGTACAACCCCCAATACGAGAACCACTCACCACATGTGGCTACTGAGCACTCGGTGGTTCGGGCAACGGAGGACCTGGATTTTACATTTTATTTTATTTTAATTAATGTAAATACCCACACGGGGCTACCGTACGGAACAGCGTAGCTCCAGGTGATCCCAGGCCATCCTTTCTCGGTTTCTGTATAGTTTTTCTCTCTTGGACCTGCCTTCCTAAAGAGTCCATGGTTGATTAACAGCAGCTTCAATGTGTTAACCCTCCTGTGTAACTAGGGCTCTACGTGGCTCTTTACAATAGACCTCCTCTATCCTCGCTACAAGCCTGTGAAACAGGTACTATTTCCAAGGTGAGAAAACTGAAGGCATCAGATATGCTATGTCACTCACAGGCACAGTCACACTGTGGAGGAGCCTTGGTCTCCGCCTCCGGAGCCAGCGTTCCTGCCCTGGGCTGCAGGTATCTGCACCTTCCCAGACACCCCATCTCGCATACAGCAGGCCATGCAGAGCTGAGTGTGGGGCTGAGCATGGGGTGGATATCTGCCAGAGCCTGGAAGTCTGTTTACCAGCCTGAACTCTCTGTGGAGCACGTGCAGGGCAGAGTGTGTGGCATGACCCCCGCCCTGGGGTACAGACTGGTCTTAAAGTGCTCAACCTGCATTCTTGAGCAGCTTCCAACCTGAGCACAATAATCAACCTGTTGCCTTATTTTTCCTTGGTTATTTCTGTTTAACGAGCTGCCCTCTTTTTTTTTTTTTTTAAATTTAACTAGCTTGCCCTCATGAAAGCCCTTGGCTGTCTTTTTCCTCTTTTCCTCCTTTAAAGATCACTCTTCCTGGTTTCCCAACTGGTCTTCCTGCTGCCACTCTTGTCACCTCTCGCCCCTCACATCTGTGCTGCCCTCACCTCCCTTCCATTTCCCACCAAGCAGCCAGATGCTGTAAACACCCCAATCAGATCGTGTCACTAGGGAAAACTCACAGGAGAGAGCCCTGATACCCAAGGACTGATGGTGGAGAAGTCATAGAGACTGGTAGGAGGGGCGGAGGCGCGAAAGGGTTGGCCAGGCAACCACAGACAGCAGCTGAAGTCCCAGAGAGATATCTCAGGTGTGTGTGTATGGGGGGGCGGGGGGGTGTTGGGGGTGGGGTTTGTGCCACTGAGAACCCTTGGATCTAATCCCAAAGCTGGGCTCCCCAGGCAGAGAGCACCAAACTGAGGAGGGTAAACTCACAGGAGAGAGCCCTGATACCCAAGGACTGATGGTGGAGAAGTCATAGAGACTGGTAGGAGGGGCGGAGGCGCGAAAGGGTTGGCCAGGCAACACCTTGTGCTCTGGCAGAGGGAGTGTGAAGTGGACTGGAGCTGTGAGAGCAGAACCCAGGACTGGGGACTCGGGGTATAGAGCTCAGAAGGTAGACACCCCAAGTTTCCTGGTCTGAGTCATTACCTCACGCAGCGGAGGACATCTTTCCAACATAGACATCTGCCTTGCATGGGGGGAAAGACAGTCTACACACCCTATTGGAAAACACCTTGCCCTGAGGCCACTTAAGATATTAAAAGTAAAAATTAGCCTCCAGGCAGAAGCAACTGCCCCACCCTGTTGAAAAAACTCTTGCCACACTGGAGGATGACTGCCTGGAAGCAATTCAAGTCACATCCTATTTGTCTGTAGACAGAGGTGGCCTCTGGAGGCTTTGAGTCTTTGCCTGATCCAATTAGCCAGAAACAGCCTTTAACACTGTCCTACACTAGAGACTGAGAGGCATAGAGGATCTACCTAAAACATAGTCACAAACCCAAACAGACAACCAAAATGATAAAACAAAGAAACAACCCCCGAATGAAATAACTAGCAAATTCTCCAGAAGAAGAGTTAAGTGAAGCAGAGATAAGAAATTTATCTGAAACAGAGTTCAGAGTAATGATGTTAAAAATGCTCAACAGTATGAAAAAAGATATAGTAGCTATGAAAAAAGAACAGTCTGAGATAAAGAATGACATAACACAAATAAAAAACACATTGGAAGGAATACATAGCAGATTAGGGGAAGCTGAGGATCAAATCAGTGAATTAGAAGACAGAGTTGAAAATATCACTCAATTAGAGAGCAAAAAAGAAAAAGAAATAAAAAACAGGAGGTCAGCTTAAGGGAGCTGTGGATCAATGTGAAACACAACAATATCAGAATAGTAGGTGTGCCAGAAGAGGCAGAAAGGGAGAAAGGAATAGGGAAGGTGTTTGAAGAAATCATGGCAGATCCTGTCACTAGAAGCCTCAGTGGTTTCTGTGGTGATTTAATAAAATCCGCACACTGTTTTCACATCCTACTTCATGGCCTTCAGTTCCCTGTGTGAGCAGGTCCCTGGCTACTGCTCCAGCCTCACCTTTTATCCCTCTCTCTCCCACCCTGCAGCCTCCCTGGCTTCCTTCTGTTTCTTAAACACATGAGGCCCCTTTGAGCCTCAGGGGCTTGGCCTTCACAGTTCCTTCTGCCTGAAACCCTCTTCCTCAGACCATCCCACACCAGCCCTTCTCATCACACAGACCTCAGTTCACATGCCACCTCCTGAGAGGCTGTCCCTAAAGCTGCAGCCAAGTCACAGACAGCTGCCGCCCAGGGATTTTTGAAATGTTATTTACTCACAGCACATATTATGCCCTGAGAATCGTTGTTTGTTGTTTATTGTCGGTCTCTCCTCCTGCCCAGAACATACTCCTGTGCTCACTAGAATGGAAATTTCAGGGAGGGAAGGAGTGTCCATCTTGCTCACTCGGGGTTGTGTCAGGGGCACTCAAAAAGTATTGACCAAATGAATAAGCAACATGGCACAAAAACCCAGACCCGTGTGTGCAGAAGGGCAGGGGCCTTCTCTAGTCGCCTGATCCAGATTCACCAATCCCTCACCTGGAAGTACATGAACTTCATGAGCTTGGTGACCTCCGGCTCCAGCACCTCCACCGTCTTCTCGTATATCTCCACACGGTTGGGCTGCTCGTTGCATTTCACCTATGGGCAGAGGGGTCTCAGACATCCTGATCCACCCAGGCAGCCCTGTTGACTTATTAATGGACCCCTTTTCACTCCTGAAGGCACCTCATCCAGGATGATAAATGACAAGGTCACTCTGGTGAGACGAGGCTAGGGTAGCCCTGATTGGGGGCAACACTGCTTCCCAGACATTGGCTGCAGGAAAGAAACCAGCTGGTCCCAAGAACAGAACAGTCCACCTTCAGTCTGTCTGTACTGTGACCAGTCGCTGTACACACGTCCACATTTATCTGTAAGATCTCCCTCCTTCAGCCCTTCCTCACTCTAACCCAGCCGTGGGCAAACTACGGCCCGTTTGAAATTAATAAAACTAAAAAAAAAAAGACCGTACCCTTTTATGTAATGATGTTTACTTTGAATTTATATTAGTTCACACAAACACTCCATCCATGCTTTTGTTCCGGCCCTGCAGTCCAGTTTAAGAACCCATTGTGGCCTTTGAGTCAAAAAGTTTGCCCACCCCTGCTCTAACCCCAGAGGGGCCCCGCCAGATTCCCGGCAGAGAAAAATGTCCCATCCACTGCTCCGGATGCACCCGTGGCAGAGCCCCCCTGGCCACACTCAGGCCCACCAAGAAACCCATGTGCTCTGCCCAACCGTTTTCAACACATCACAACCACATGGTGGGTGTTTTCACAGCACACACACCCGGGAGTGCTAACAAGGCGGCTGAAACATTCTTCACACTGTTTAGAAATTCTTAAAATAGGAGCAACAAGCTCAATGTCCAGGTGATTGAAAGGATAAAATATGATACACTCAATTCAATATCATTATGTAACAAGGAATGAGGCAGATCTATGTCACCTGACATGGACAGACTGCCACCATAAATTGACAGGTAAAAACTGTGATGGGACAGGAAGTGTCACTTAGTCCCATTTTTGTTAAACAAAACAGTGTGTGTGTGTGTTTGTTCATATATGTTACAGGCATAGTTACCCCAGGGGACTAAGATTAAAGGAAGGGTGAGGAACTGTTTCTTTTTACACATCTGTGCCTCATGAATTTTATTAAAATGGGACTCATGAAATATGTGACAATTATAATGATGGTTGACACATACACATATTATCCGTATGTGTCAACGTGAAAAAAAAACATCATCGATAAAGAATAAAGTGTAGCCCAGCTGGCGTGGCTCAGTGGTTGAGCGTTGACCTATGACAGAAGGTTACGGTTCGATTCCGGGTCAAAGCATATGCCCTGGTTGTGGGCCCCAGTGGGGGGTGTGTTGAAGGCAGCTGATCAGTGATTCTCTCTCACCTTTGATGTTTCTATCTCTCTCTCCCTCTCCCTTCCTCTCTGAAATCAATAACAATATATGTTTTTAAAAAAGAATACAGTGTAAAAAAATCAAGTGGCAGAACTATATAAGTAAAAAACAACATATGCTTTGTAAATAATTATTTACAAAATAATAATCATAGAAATATTCAGGATAATCAGCGAGAAAGATCCAGGGGAACAGGCAGCAACACGTGTCCATAGTGATCATGCTCGGATGGGAGGTGGGTTTGGGTGGTGGGGGTGAGGAGTTGGGACTGTCTTGCTTTTTACTTTATACCTTTCTGCAATGGTTTGGTGTTGTACAGTTAGCATATACTGTTTTCCAAATAAAGTATATCGAACAATTTTTTCAAAGTTGGCATCAGTTTTATGGGAAACTCTCTGAAGGTTTTCAGCGTGTCCCCTTGGATTAGCTTTGCTCCCTGCCACCTGGAGAAGCTCAGCTCTCTGAATGGGGTAAGGGGGAGGGCGGTGGTGCCCCCTGGCGGCAGGAGAGCCCCCAGGGAAGGACAGCCTCACCTGGGGGATGGCCCGGGAACAGCTGCGCCAGGTGTACAGCATGACCGCATACTCGTGTCCTTCCTCCAGCATTTCATTCTGAAAAGCAAAACACGCTCATCAGGGAGAAACCGCCCTG
This sequence comes from Myotis davidii, assembly GCF_000327345.1. Taxonomy (NCBI): domain Eukaryota; kingdom Metazoa; phylum Chordata; class Mammalia; order Chiroptera; family Vespertilionidae; genus Myotis; species Myotis davidii. The sequence goes on along the minus strand of NW_006292696.1, from coordinate 6,475,166 downwards.
GTGCAACAGGCTTCTCATCAGCCCCCAAAACCTCACTGCTCAGTGAGATCTGTGCACCAGCAGCATCCCCATCGCCTGGGAGGCTCATTAGGAATGCAGAGCCTCAGGCCGCTGCCTGGCTGACAGAATCAGAATCTGCATTCAGGAACATTCCCAGGGGACGCACCCTCCCAGGTGCAACATAAGTTTGAGAAGCACTGGCCTCAGGTATTCTCCTCAGACACCAAGGCTCTGTAAGCAGGCTGCAGTTCTCAAAGATGGATAGCCACCTCATAAAGAAGGCAACAGATCTATTTGTTCCAACAGCAAAAGTTGTCCCAGATATACTTAGCAAGAAACTAAGCAACTACCCAAACAGTATGCATAGCACATAGGCTATAAAGAAAAACTAAACAAAGAGTAGCAATTAGGAAAGTATATTATGGTATACTGGAGATATTTTGGTGGAATAGGACTAGCAGGCTCTCTGCGGGGCACTCACTTTTCCTATCACACAGGACCATAATGTTTGCACTTTTTAAGAAGAGCTTATGTGACTATTTCACAAGCAGAAAAATTACTAATGGGTTTGGGTTTTTTTGTTGTTTTTTTGTGGTGACAGAAATTAGATAGTGGTGATGGTTGTCTAACATGGTGAATATATTAAAAAAACACTGATCTGTTCACTTTAAAGGGTGAATTTTATGTTCTATGAACAATATCTCAAAAACACAGTAAAAAAGAGTATTACTAGACCAGCTCTTGTGTAAATGTTTGTATTGATATAAAAATGAACCCTTACTGAGTTATTTTTTTTACTCCACATGTCATGTCTATTTCATAATACCTTTCTAGTACAAGGTCAGATTTAATTTAGAGCTCATTACTTTTTATGGTTTTGTTTTCAACAGCCAATGCCACCGACAACTCACACTTTCAATCAGCACTTTGAAAATCAGGAACACGTTGCCCTTGAGATGACAGAGAACCAAGGTGAAACGTGTGGGTCTCCTGCTGCCATTGCTTCAGAACACACATCAGAAAAGGGACGTGACAGCAACATAAGGAGCATACTAGCAACAAACTTGGCCCTTGGTAGGTGTGAGTATCCCAACTCACTCACCCAAAGAATGTTTGAGCCCTGAGGGGTCCCAGGCTCTGCGCTCCGTGCTGGGACTAGGGCAGTGAACAGGATGAGATGGACTCTGACCTATGGCCAGGGCAGGTGACCATCAACCAGGTTTGTTGTATAACTAAGCCTGCGATATAGAGGTCAGAATGGCGTGGTGGAAGGCGCCCCTGGTGGGGCCATGGAAAGCTTGCTTTCTGGTCCTGGCTCTGTTGGGCCCACCTTTTACCTTGAAGAATGTCATGGTTTTCTCACTGGAGAAAAAGAGTTGGTCTCAATCACTGTCTCACCCCTGGCTGCACATTAGTCACCTGGGGAACGTGGAAGACTCCTGATGCCCAGACACGACCTCCCAGAAATAAATCATTATCCCTGGGAAGGGAGCCCAGGCATCAGCATTTTCAAATGCCCCCCAGGTGAACCCAATGGGCAGCCAGTGTGGCAGCTGCTGGACTAAGGATCTCTAAGGTCCTTTACTTTTATAAGATTCTGAAAGTCCATGACTTAAATGCAATGTGAGTTCAGCTCAAGTTTCAGGGCTGGTAGTGACAGACTGTACCTCTCAGCACTTACTCAGCCCCTGTCTGACCTCCAGCAAAGAGCCCTGACCGTTCCATGCAGCTGGTCAATTACATGGTTTATATACTTTCTCTCACTCCTCTTTCTTCTGGCTCTCCCACCATTTGAGAGATTTACCAAGTGCAGGCAGGAGAAATACAAGAAGCTAAACATCTAATGAAGACACTTTGCTGCTGATAAGGTACGCTAGTGAGAGATTTAGCAAGTTACAAGGTAGAAATTGTTGAGTGAAGTGACGTTTGGGCATTACTCAGGAATGTCAATGGTACATCCTATTCTTGACCCATCTAAGAAGACCGTATCAACACTATCCCTGTGTCGGCAGAATAACAGCCCCACAAAGATGGCTGAATCCTGATGCCCAGAACTGTGAATACAATCCTCTCCACAGCAAAAGGGCCTTTGCAGATGTAACTAAGTTAGAAACCTTGAAATGGGGAGGGAGGCTGTCCTGGATTATCTGGTGGACCCAAGGTAAGGACAAGGGTCCCAATGAGTGAAAGAGGGAGGCAGGCGAGTCAGAGATGGGATGGAGGGCGGAAGCAGAGATTGGAGTGATTGAACTGCTGGCTGGCAGAGGGTGAGCCAGGGAAGGTGGGCCGCCTGTAGAAGCTGGGAAAAGCCTCCACAGACCTTGACTTTAACCCTGTAAGATCCTGGCTGGACTTCTGACAGAAAGAACTGTAAGCAAATAAACTTGTGTTGGTTCAGGTCACTAAGTCTGTGACAATCTGCTACAGCAGAAATAGAAAACACAATCCCCCTCTAAACCAGCCCCTCCTTCTGACTCGCCGTTTGGTGCCCCTGACCTGGTATTTATACAGACAACTGTTAAGCCAGGTGGAGTTAACCTCCAGTGTCTCTCATATCCACTTCCTTAGCCAGCCCTCATGCCATCACCCTCACTCAGCCTGTAATGCCTCCGATGCAGATAACCGTATCTCAACCAGTGTATTCGCCTCACAACTCATTCTACACATAACTAACAAATGGAACTTATTCCCCAAGCAGAGGTCTGTTCACATTTCTCCCAGGGATAAACAATTTTCTATTGCTTTTCATTTTTACTAAATGAATTACAGCCCCCTATGATGGGTGAATTGTGTCCCTCCAAAATTCATATGTTGACGCCCTAACCCCCAATACCCCAGAATGGGACAGGGCCTTTACAGAGGTGATTAAGTTAAAATGAGGCCTTCAGGGTGGGCCCTAATCCAATCTTACTGGTGTTCTTTTAATGAGAGGAAATTTGGACACACAGAGACACCATATGTGCGTGTACTCACAGAAGAAAGGCAATGTGAGGACACAGTGAGAAGGTGGCAGTATGCAAGCCAAGGAGAGAGGCCTTAGGAGAAATCAACCCTGCTGACACTTTGATATTGGACTTTTAGCCTCTGGACGTGAGAGGCTTCCAGTTGGTAGCATATCACAGATCCTTACCTAGTTTTCCATAAATACCGGACAATTTCTTTATATGTACCTTACAGTCCAAACCTAGGCAGCCTTGAAAATTTTTGCCTCTGGCCTGACCAGTGTGGCTCAATGGTTGACCTATGAACCAGAAGATCAAGGTTCGATTACCCATCAGGGCACATGCCCAGGCTGTGGGCTTGATCCCCAGTGTGGAGTGTGGAGGAAGCAGCCGATCAATGATTCTCTCTCATCATTGATGTTTCTATCTCTCTCTCTCCCCCTCTCCCTCCCTCTTTGAAATCAATAAAAATATATTTTTTAAAAAGAAAAGAAAGTCCGGATTCCAGGTGCAACCCCATGATTTACTAGTGGGATCATGAGCAACTTGCTATTAACTTCTCTAGGCCTCTGTTTTCTTATCCCTAAAATGGGTATAATGACCTCTTTGCAAGTTACAGGGCTGTTATAAAGTTCCATAATATCATGTATGAACATACCTTATACATTTTAAAGTTTATATATGTATATATATATATACGGTTATAATGTAATTTGTGTATTTACATATTTTATACATACATACGTATAATACAAGGCCCTACTCAAAAGCCACTTCCTTCATCAAGCTCTCCCCAACACCCTCAAGGCCCCTTCAAAAACAAGGAACTTTGTACTTTTACCATGTCATTTACCTTTAATTTTGTGCATTTTTATTGGTCTGCAAAGAGTAGTCTAGAGCAGACAGACCTTATCCGTGGTAGGACCCCATGAAACTTAACTTTTCTGGACGTCAGTTTTCACATCCATGAAATGGGTATTGTAATAGAACCTACCTCACAGGACAATGAGTTGAGGACTGAGACAATGCATTTAAATTATCTACACAGAAAGTGTTTGATAAATGGTAAGCGTGTCTGTATTTCCACTTGACCCATTGAGAATCCCCGTTTGTCCTTGTATCCCCTGCCCCAGCATTTAGCACAGTCTCTGCAGGCCCCAGGTGCACACTACTTATTAAATAAATGGGTGGGGTATGATAAGACCAGGTTTTAGAGTACAGCTGATATAGAGAGAATGTTGCAGAGAGCTGCAGAACGAGGAATCTGAATTCCTCAAATTTCAGTGCTGCTGGAGAATAAAATCCACGAAAGCCCCAGAGGGAAGGAGCGATCCCTCGCAGATGGGTCAGACAGCTGGCCCCACGTGTGAACGATTTAGGCCACCAGCTTCCTCGGGTCAACAACATGTGATTCCAAAGCCACCGTCCCTTTATGAGAAACCTTTTGTTTTGCTCAAAGTATTTCTAAAGCAGTGGTTCTCAACCTTCTGGCCCTTTAAATACAGCTCCTCATGTTGTGGTGACCCCCCAACCATAACATTATTTTCGTTGCTACTTCATAACTGTAATGTTGCTACTGTTATGAATCGTAATGTAAATATCTGATATGCAGGATGTATTTTCATTGTTACAAATTGAACATAATTAAAGCATAGTGATTAATCACAAAAACAATATGTAATTTTATATGTTTTCCGATGGTCTTAGGTGACCCCTGTGAAAGGGTTGTTTGACCCCCAAAGGGGTCGCGACCCACAGCTTGAGAACCGCTGCTATAGGCGCTCAGGGAAGTGAAGAGTAAGGATAATGCTGGGCCCTAAAGGTGAGCAGGATTTGCAAAGCTGGAAGACACGGGGCACAGGATGGCCTGGGCACTGAGAGAGGCTGGGGCAGGTGTGAGAATGGGCTTAAGGAGGTGGGTCTGCCTGAGGCTGGAGGTCCTGGAATAGCTGCCCACAGCCCCTCCCGCCCTGGCAGGGTCCCAGAGACTCACCATGCTGGAGTGGACCGTAGCCTGTTCGATGTACCTTGCAATGCCTGTGACAAATGCATTCCTGTCCTCGAAGTTCGTGTCAAAGTTGGCCTGTGGGAATTGGAGGACAGGAACATTTGGTTATTGAAAAACAGGTCCAAGGTGGCTGGGTGCCCAGGGAACGCACTGCTGCCAACAAATGCCACCAGTTCTCTGTGGAAAGCTATGTCCACATCACCCTCTCATCTTCCCTCCCCCAAATCCCACTCGGCCACACTGGGCCAGAGCTGCCTACAGACAGGGCCCACATCCGCTTCCCATCAGGGTCACCCCACCTGGCCCTGGGAATAAATGCTTACTGACACTCTACACACCTAACAGCTGCTGAAAAGTTAAGATGTGCACTGCTTTCATCCAGCAGCTGCAAAAACACTCACCTGAGGTGCAGACACATATGTAAAGGTAATAACTGCAGTATTTTTTGTGATAGAGAAAACTGGAAATCATTCAAATGTCCATTAACCGTGAAAGGCTAATTAGATCATAGTATATCCATACAATGGACTTACATGTAGTAGATGGTAGTTAAAAATAATGTGGCAGCAATGTAGTATTGTTAGGGAAAAATATCCATAATAAATTTTAAGCTAAAAAAGTCAAATGATACATCAATATATAAATATAGTATGATTCCCTTGTTATATTAAAAATATATGCATGTAGATGGTAAAAATGTGTGTATATATATATATAGACATAGACATATTTATAAAAAATTTGTTATACTTTTTTTGTATTGCTTATAATAAAAAAGATATTGTCCAGCCAGCGTGGTTAGTGGTTGAATGTGATCTAGGAACCAGGAGGACACGGCTCGATTCCCAGTCAGGGCACATGCCCAAGTTGTGGACTTGATCCCCAGTAGGGGTGTGCAGGAGGCAGCCGATCAATGATCTCTCTCATCCTTGATATTTCTATCTTTCTCTCCCTCTCCCTTCCTCCCTGAAATCAGTATAAATATTTTTAAAAGATTCATATAATTAAAATTTCAATCTGGGTTAGAAAATGTGAATAAACAAAGTTTATGAGTTGAAACTTCAAGCCTGTGCTTCATAAATCTAATCACTGAATGAAATTAAAAATATATTATGCATTATATTTAGTCTCATTTAGCAGCCCAAGAACTTTCAAAAGGTCAAATACAGCAAAGAATTTCAAATTAACTTATTTTTTTCTTAGCCTGGCATACTCGCCCTGCACACCCAGACCAGGGGCTATTTGCAAGGCAGAATCCAGCTGCACGATGCCCTTCTCCCATACCCTGATGGATTACGGTCTTGAGTCATCTGATCATGGTTTAGCACAAGTTCACCCGTCTTGGGCGAAAGCAAACAGCTGTAACGGGCTTCCCTGAGCCATTAGCTGCTGTGAGTAGTTGAAGAGCTCTCCTCACATACATGAAGGAAAAGTAATTACCTTCATGTAGGCTCTAGGGGTTTCTAAATTGCAATATTTAATTCATGAGGTCAGAGCTGCCAACGCCTTGGTTGGTGCTGCAGCAAGAACAGCCGGGAAGGTATTTGGGGTCAGAGCAGATCAACAAGCCTTCCCCGGGGAGGAGGAGCAGCCCTGGTGTACATTTACTAGCTAATCTATTCCTTACACTCAGCTCTACCAGGGCACCAGGGACTCCATCAACTCACGACCTTTCACCTACTAGATGCAGAGCTCCCCCTTCCCTCTGCCTTCAGGGCAAACCCTCTTAGGGGACCCCCCCGGGTTCCTGAGCCCCCAGAGCCCTCGGAGAATTGACCTGGTACATGATGGAGGAAGGCGGAGGCTCGATGCATGGCTGCTGGTCAGGGAGGGGCAGCTCTTCCAGCAGGTCCACGTTGGACAGGGCATCTTCCAGGGTGACGTGGGTGGTCATGGCTGTAGTTTCCGTATTCCGCACTGAGGGGAAGTGAGGGAATGAAGAATTTCAGGGACCTCCAAACACTTCTCTCAATCTCACCAGTTCAGACTCCCTCCAGAGAACAAAGGGAGGTAACATGCACTAAGACCACACTTTCTCTTTCTTCACAAGGTGCCCTTAACCTGCAGCTGATATTTGAGGCTCTCTTCATGGTTTACAAGCACTTCCATGTCTACGACCTCGGCCGAGCAGCACCACATTCCTCTGTGATCAGCACGGTATCATATCCACAGAGCTGGTGCAGAAGCCAGGCTCCGAGAAGTTATGTGACACCCACACAACCACAGTGACCAAGGGCAAAGGACTTCAAATAACGCCTGATGCTAGGACACAGGCCACGGCCAGCCCCCATCGTTTGTTCTTTTAGAGAAAATGTATCAGTTCCACGCTTAAATTATGGCACGGCACAAAAGCCCATGATTGCAATAGCCACGAGTATCCACTTGAAACCAGAGGCTGGGTCTTACAAGCTAATTCAACTGGGACTAAAGAATTCAGGCTCCAGCAATATTAACCTTATTTGCAAAAGCAAAAAGCCATCCATTGGCCTGGGTGTGTTTTGTGAGTCCCACCAAATAAATCAGCCCTGAATGAACATTTTTGTGTCTGGGATGCTGGCAGAGTGCAGTGGCTTCCATGAGGATTTGCAGGCAGTCAGCATAGTTACCCAACTCAGCAAAGAGAATCCACATTTCTTTTTCAAGCAAAAGTGAAATGTAGATAAAAACTGACCATGACTTAGACCACCAAGTTTTCCCAAACATGATCTCCTCGCAGTCACATTCACGGATCACACCGCAATAAAATCAGAACTCAATAATGCAAATAACAGCCAAAGGCGCCCCACACCTATGAAAATGCATAAAAACACACTTCAACGTTACCTATAGCTAAAGAGGAATCCAAATAGAAGTTATAGAATATTTAGAACTGAATGAGAGCATAAATAAACGTCTTAAATGCATTTAGTAGAAAGTAGGAAAGTGGAACTGAATGAAGTGAATTTTCCTCAACCCAAAGAAATGAAAACGAAAAGCAGACATAAATGAAGCAAAGAACAAAGCAAACTAAAACAGACGAATAGTAGAGTATGTGAACAAAAAATCTAAAAACTGTTTTTACAAGAAGATTAATAATAAGCTAACCCTTTAGCACATTTGAATAAGGAAGCAAAGAGAAGGCCCACTTTGCTGTCACAGAAGCCGTCCCACCCATCCCTTCCCACCCCATCACAGGGAGGAGTGAGATGTGCCTAAGGGCAAGAGTTCTAGGAAATGGGGAAAAGGGGACCAGGAACCTGAGAACTGGGTCCAGGGGCTGAAACAGCTGGAGTGTCCCCAGGGGCTTGCTGCCCCTAAACTACTGTTGCCATTAGGCATATGGTTGGGCGGGCAGATGGGACTGAGCAGCTAACTATGACTCACACTTAGAGTTCCCAACAACCTTCACCCCCACACACCACCCTCACCCCTGTCATGCACTCTGGCAAGAGCCAAGGCCACATTTAATTAGGACACAGAGAGCTCAGAAGTGGGTTTCCCCTCTGCCTTCTACAGGCATCTGGCCTCATCTTGTGGTTTCAGGCCCTTCCCACACCTATGCTCCTTCCTCTTCTCTCTTCTCTCTCCTGAATTCTAAGTGTGGCATTCAGTTCCACAGCAAAACCACGTGCCAATCCACAAAAAAGATGGCCTTCTTTCTTGCATTAATATTAACTCCTCTTGCACTTTGCAGGAGGAGTTAAGATTTTATGGGATTAATGATTTTATGGAGCAAGCTACAAAGCCCTGATGACACTATTCATTAATTCAAATAATAATAATGATAATAACACTAATAAAACTAAACATTTTTTAGCCCTTACTCCATGTCAGACACTCTGCCAAATACTTGACTATTTTAACCTTGCATCAACCCTACAAACTATGATCATTCCCATTTTACAGGTGAGCAAACAGAAACTCAGAACTTAAGCAATTGCACAAGGTCAAGTGCTGGCAAGTGGTGGAGCAGTAGTTGGAACCCAGGTTTGTCCTACAAAAAAGGCCTAGAAGCAGCTACCTACCTATAACTAACGGGGTTGTGTCAAAGGGACCCAGCAGCCTACCTGAGGCAGCTTCCATTAGCCAAAGACAGGGCAAAGTGAGCACCAGCCAGCATAACTCAGTGGACTTGCAACAACAACAAATATGTCTTAATCCATGCGATCATAAAGACACTTAATGAAAACTTGGATTTTATTACTTTATTCCTATTGGAGGATGCCTGTGAACCAATTTTTATGTTGAAAATCACCAACTGAAAGAAAAGAAGCAAACACTTAACCAGTCTTTCCTATACAAACTATACCACTTGGAAACCAAATTGCAGAAGACAGAGATGTTTTTCTCTATAAAGTTCTTTCTCTTTTTATTTCCAGAAACAGTGGCACAATTAAAATATTCCTCTTTCCCCAGCCCCTAATACCCAAATGGATATAGGCGCTGAAACTGTTATGAAAGAATCTGTCATTATGCACTTTCTGATGGAAAAACACACCATCACTTTATGAAGAATGCTGGAGCCTAAACAAAAACTTGAATTTCATCAAGCCTTTGATACCAACTGACAGGAAACACAGAAGACAGAAGAACACATTAAAATACACCACAGTGATGTAATCAGTAAAATATAATCTATGGGAAACTCTGCTAGACAAATGACTCAGTGCCTTTGACAAATACTCCAAGAAAAAAAAAAGAGATGGAGGGGGAAGCTATAGAGGATAAGACCTTATCTGGATCCTATTACAAACAAAGCATCATAAAAATAAAATTATCACATTTGTAAGAAAATTGGAAAATTTAACACTGACTCAGATATTTGATAATATCAAGGAAAAAGGGCTAGTTTTTAGATGTGATAATAATATTGAGATTATGTTTTAAAAGAGTTATCTTCTAGAAATACCTTCTAAAATATAAATAAAAGGGTACAGGTATTTGCTTCCAAATGATACTACATGGGGAAGAGTGGATACTAGATGGAACAAAATCGGCCATTCGGTAATAATTGTCAATGCTGTGTGATGCTGACGTAGGAATTTATTACATTTTTATCCAATTTTATAAATGTTGAAATTTCCCATAAGCCCTCCAGCTCAGCGTATGCACTCCGAGTTTGAATCTGTCTGCCCTGACTCCTACTTGCCATGACCTTTCCCCTCTCCTTTCTCCTATAACCTGGGTTTCTTCCGGGCTTTGCAGACATCAAAATACTCGTTGACCAGAATAATCCTTAAGGTTTCCCGCTTCAACACAATAATAACCTTGCACTTTCCTTGGAGAGAATCATAAGTGAACAGCCTATAGAGCCAGTAAGTTAGGAGTCTTTATTTCCTTAATGCAACCTCTATTTTCTCCTTGTAAATACAGCTTCTCTAATGGATTTCTCTGTGTGTTTGTAGATCACTCACTGCCTAAGGAAGAAGGAAATCAGATGTTTTTAACTCAAGTGCTGAAAGTCACTGCCAACCCCACATCAATCAGAAAGAAAAAACGTACTGGAAATGTTAACAGAGGTATACATGGAAATGAAGTTATTTTTTCTGGCCCACATGCCCTGCCTGTTATGCAACCTTCCAAATGAGAGGCATTCTTTATATTCGACTTACATGGTTGTTTTGTCATTTTGGAAGAGAAATTAATAAAATGTTTAAAAATGAACAGTGTTCTGGGAGCATCATTTGCCAGACGCAGCTTGCCACCTCTCACTGTGGGGTATTCGCGGCATATTTAAGTTCAGTGTCTTCACAACAAACTCAAACACAGTGGCCTGGAGTCACCAGACAAGTAATAACATTGGGCTTGCAGGCAATGTGCTTCAGGCCCCACCATCACCCATGGCTGAGATGACTGAGAGCCTGAGCAAGAGGAGGTGGGCCCACAAATGCAGGGTAGCTGCTAGGAGAACCTGGCTTTGGGAATGCAGGCCTGACTACCCACACCCCAAACCCTGCCTCTCTGTGGGCAAAAGATGCACTGTAATTTTCTGTTTGACATTCTGGAAGGAAATGAAGGTATTTTTACTGAAGTGGAATATTAGGCTAAGTATAGTAGTTAAGCTTGAGCTACGGGCTCAAATCTGTCTCCTGCCACTTACTAGCTATATAACCATAAGCATATTATTACTTAACCTGCGCCTCAGTTTCCTTGTCTGTAAAAGGGCGCTAATTAATAACAGTCGCTGCCCTCAGTGAGTTAGTCTGAGAATTATATAACATGATGGCATGTGGAGTGCTTAGTCCAGCAGCAGGAACAGAGGAAGCACTCGGGAAATGTTAGCTGGTCAGGTGGCCTCTTTTTAATAGAGTGAATGGATGAATTAAACACTGCAGCAATTCTTCGACAAAAAGGAAGGCATTATTATTATCACACCTCTATATTTTTATCTCAGTTCTACAGATCTTTCCGTTTGACTTCCTCAATCACAACGACCCTGCAGGTTTAAGAAAGTGCAGGTGCTATTTTTGCTGTTGTCACTGAGAAGTGAAAACTCCCATTCAAGGTCACATGGTCAGCCAGTGGCTGAGCTGAGCAGAAAGCAGATATCTTGACTCTCAGTTTTCTGCCCTTTCTTTTAGACCACACCTACCTTTGTACCTTTCTGGAAGGTACCAAGCACTTACTTTTCCCCCCCTCCAGTTTGGCTGCCTTTTCCTTCCGCAAAAAGAACAAGACTCTCACAAGCTAGAAAGATTAGGTAACTTTGCCCTTTGGGTTTCATGAACATCAAGAGGCCAGGAAATATTTTCCCTGTCTGTAAATCTCTCCAGCTAGAAAGCAACTAAAATAAATAAATAAAAACAAATTTTAAAATATGTGAACATTGCCTGGCTGGTGTGGTTCATGGTTGAGCATTGACCTATGAACTAGAGGTCAAGGTTTGAGTCCC
>NW_006292696.1:6454186-6463302 GCF_000327345.1 Myotis davidii | reverse complement strand
GTGTGCAGGAGGCGTCCAGGGGATGCTTCTCTCTCATCAATGTTTTCATCATTGATGTTTCTGTCTCTCTCTCCTCCCCCTTCCTCTCTCATATCAATAAATTTTAAAAGAAAGCCTCAGATGGTCCCTTTTTTAAAAAAATGTTTTAAAAGTAGCATTTTACTGAGCAAGAAAAAAAAATTCCAAGAAGAAATCTGGCATCTAGCTAGCATGTCCATCGGGGGTGTAAGCTGGGTGTGGCTGGAGTTTGTATGGGGACTCAGGTTTGCTGTGACAGGTTATGGCTCTACAGGTCATAGCGTTCCCCTACAGCTGAGACCCTTTTACATGTCAGAGCTTTCATGGGTGTGGGGGGCCGAGCAGGGACATAGACACTTGTGTGCATCTTATAAGACTGCCAAAGAGTGCACCAAAATGGACCATGGAGCTAATATGTTTTAGACAGGCAGTGAATTTTAGAGGAACGCTCCTCTTGTCCAGTGGTCAGACCTGTGGCTCCAAACCCCACAGGGGCCACTTGGAGCCACCTGCAGAGTGTGACCTGAACCATCTCTAAAACACAGTCACAGGTTAGAAGCAGGCCGGATGCTAAGAACAGCTAAGCCTCACAGTGGCTTATAGAGAGGAGACACAGCTATACAAGGTGGAGAGGAACCATACAGATGTGGCTCAGCCATGGAATGACCACTCTCCGCACTTCCACAGCCTGCAGAAGTATCACCAATATCACGATTTACAACAGAACTCAACATACTTCATATGTTGCCAGGATGATTCCAGAGCTGGGAGAGACTAAGAATGGTTACCTTCCAAGGAAGCCTTTCCGACCCCCTCCTCCACCTGAACCCACTTTCTCCCTCGTTCCTCATTGAACACAGCATGCTTCTTCTTCCACGGCTTCCATAATACTTTATTACATGATTTAGCATGTTTTCACTCCTGACCTCAACAATAAATTCCTTCAGGGCAGGCGCTGCGTCTAATTCACACTCAGCTTCCAGCACAGGGCTGAACATACACTCATAACTCAATTGAACTCTGTGTTCCATGAGTGGATGAACCCAAGACATCAAGAAAGGCATTGCTATGTCCAAGACACCAGGTTTTTCAAAGTTGGGGCGGAGGAGAAGGACTATAAATAGCAAAGAAGCTGTTTATACTTTAGAAAGAACTGCATCAAAATGGTTCAAATTTTAACATTCAAGCTCTTAAAGTGAAAAGCTTCCATAACTGGTAAACAGTTACCTATGAAATAAAATCTCTTTCCTCTATCATTGTATGACCTGATTTCACTCATCCTTCAAGGCCCCTCCCCTCTCCGACATGATTGCTCCTTCCTCGGAACTCCCTGGGCTTCTTAGCGGTGTTGGTGAGGATGCGAAATCAGAACCCCTGTGCATTGCTGGTAGGAATGTGAAATACTACAACCAACTCTGGAAAACAGTTCGGCTGTTCCTCAATATTTGAATCATAGAGTTCCATTATATGCCAGCAATTCTGCTCCTAGATGCAGTCCCAAGAGAAATGAAAATATACATCCACACTAAAACTTGTACATAAAGGTTCATAGCAGCATTATTTGTAATAGCCAAAATGTGGAAACGACTCAAATGTCCATCAACTGATGAGTGGGTTAAAAAAATGTGGTATAGCCACACAATGGAATACTATTTAGCCATGAAAAGGAATGAAATGTGAAAATATGCTACAACACGGATGAACTTTGAAAATATTAGGCTACATGAAAGAAGCATAATATGCTTTTCTAAAGGAAATGTCCAGAATAGGCAAATCTACAGAGACATAAAGTATATTAGCGGGTGCCTAGGCCAGGGGTAGGGATTAGGGGAAATAGGTGATACTGCCATAGGGCACAAGGTTTCTTTCTGGGGTAACGAAAATGTTCTAAAATTGATCATAACAATGATTGCACAATTCTGTGAATATGCTAAAAATTACTGACCTGTATATTTTAAATAGGTAAATTGTACAGTATGTGAACTATATCTCAATAAAGTCCTGACCACAAAAATGTTAGTATTTGTATGACTACTTTGGGGAAATTTGGGGTACATAAGCAGGAGTGATACAAAGAGAGATGAAGCTGGAGTAGGACCTTGGGGAGTTTGAGGAATTTGAATCTGTCCCTACAAGCAGAGACCATGTTGAGTAAAAATCAAAAGGTGACATTCGGAGAGAAAAAGAGAGCTGCAGACACACCCATACTAATCCCAAGGGGCAGCCCCCAATGCTGCAGGGTGAGCTGGACCACCATGGGCAGGGCTCAAATCAGCTCCCCCCCGCCCCCCCTCACCCCCTGTTTATGTGCACTGCCACCTGTCAGGTGCTGGGGCTGCCCCATTCAGGAAGAGAGACTTCTCAGACAGTAAGTGATCTCTGAGGTGGGGTGATGGGCTCGGTGAGAAGATGGTGGGTCTCAGCTCTCCTCCTCCCACCTGAGCTCTCTTTCTGAGGCTTCGAGATGAGGAGCACTGTGTACATGGTCACTTGGGTGATTAGGGGCAGCACTGGGGCTAACACTGACTTCCTGAGAAGATATGGGGACGTGATACAATAACAGATATGACAGACTGTAAAAGGAAAAGGGGGGATGTGAGGAATGGGGGGGAGAATGCATTCTAATTCTGAGATAAAACAGAAAGCCATGTAAGAAAGGAAATAGAGTCAAAGGGCATTACTTGGCTCTCTTGTGATCATCATTTACACATCTTAATAATGTCAACACTTGCCCAGCTGGTGTGGCTCAGTGGTTGAGCATAGACCTATGAACCAGGAGGTCACAATTCCATTCCCGGTCAAGGCACATGCCCAGGTTGTAGGCTCAATCCCCAGTAGGAGGCAGTTGATCAATGATTCTCTATCAATGATGTTTCTACCTATCTCTCCCTCTCTCTTCCTCTCTGAAATCAACACAAATATATTTAAGAATAATAATAATGTGGACACTTTATACAGGATTTCGGTTAAAATAGAGCTCTCTCTGTATTGGGAGATGGGGGGAGGGGAGGGCGGGAGATGGTGTAAGAAAGCGAAATCTTCATCCATCACAGCAGGAAGTAAGTAGACGGTGCACAGAATAGATAAATCAAGAAATAGCAGCGCAAGTGTATCATTTAGAGATCTGGAAGCAACTACTGGAAACAAACAGTGAGTTAAAAGCCACACAGCCTCTGGGAGGAGGTGGGCACTGAATGGTTGTTTTTCATTATGCGCCTTTCAATACCATTTGATTTTTTTTTTAAGCACGTGCAAGCATCGCTTTGATCAAAATTTTAAATTTTACTTTAAAAGACAACAACCCAAGGCCTCCTTTCCAGCAGTTCAGACATCTGGCCTATCCCCCAGCCCTGTCTCTAGGCAGACTTTGCTAAGTAAGAGCCTCACTTTGGGTCTTCTGGGACCAGAGGCCCTGCCACCTGCAGTTTCTCTCCACACAGGGGACCTGAGGTCAGAGCAGAGAAGGCTGTCAGGGCCTCTGGAGAAGGCCTACCGTCCTCTTTGTTAACAGGGAAGAAAGAGACCCCGGTGGGGCCCAAGGGCTCGCCACTGCATGTGCTGATTTACAGCAGCTTCCTGTTGTCAGGATTGAGGGGGACTTTCTGTTGATCACCCAACCAGCCAGATACCAGCCTCCAGGGGCGGGGGAGGGGGTGGTCATACCATGGAAGGCAGCTTGCTGATTTGCTCCCAAGGGGGGCCTGTGACAAACCACCACATGAGGGACACCAATAGGAAGGACTTTTATCCAGGGAGAGCAGCTGCCTCTCAGAGGCACCTGCTAAAACTCAAAAAAGGGAAGCCGCTGCACCTGCTGGCGAAACAAAGAATGAGACTTCGGGTTTGGCCACCAGATCAGGGCACCCAGACCTCAGCTCCATCGAGGTGAGATTGCAACTTGAGGGTGGCTCGGCCTGAAGACTGATTAGGTCCTGAATCACATTTTCACTAGCTGTAAAAGGGCAATTTCTCTGACTGTGAAATATGGAGGGTGACCTGGTGTTGGTTCTCTGTCAAAAGCTCTGTTGTGAAGGTTGTTGTGGCACCTTGTACTAATAACGGTTTAAGGAGTGAGGTTTGCAAACAATGTGCTTTTCGTTATGTGTGAAGGAGGGCTCAGAGTCCTCCCATGATATCATTGCTTCTGTGCTCATCTCTTTCCTTAAGTGGGAGAAAATGGGGTAGAGTTAAGGGGAGGAAATAGCTGTGGGTATGATGTCAACATTGCTCAAACCAGTTAGGAAGCATTGGACTTGAGCTTCTCTTTCCAACTCAAAAGCAAATGACTGACTATAGATGGGACACTCCATCCCAAGGGCTTCTGTAAAAATCACATTTCCCAACATGGACTGGCCACTGTGGCCAGGGTGTTCAGGGTGCCACGAACCAGCCCATGGGCATTCTTTGTGCCTTTGCTCAAACTCTCTCCACTCTCTACTGGGCTGTTTTCTCCCCTTCTCAAATCCTAACCTGGACTATTGTCAAGGCCCTATTCAAGGAAGACTGCCTCCATGAAGGTGTGACCAGCTGAGCTCCATCACAACCTTCATTTCTCTGGATTCCTATTCCACTCACAGTATGGAGTCCATCATTTCCTACTGCATTATAAACTGCTTTATACTTTACTACTGAAGTGGATCACCCAAAGTCATCTTTTGGGGGATATCAATTACTACAGAGCTGCGCACATACAAGGCATTACTTGCTTAATTAACACCTCATGAATAATTTGTTGAATGCATGCATCAATGGCCAAAATTCATGTCTTCTAGTTAAGAAAATAACACAAAACGTAAAACACCATGGTCCTTAAGGTATCATATCTAAGTAAGTCTTATTCCTGTAAGAATCTGAAGAGACCTCTACAAAATCCTTCTGTCATAGTTCCCACCTCCATCCATAAAAAGCGGAACCTCACTGTTCTTTTCCATGTGAGAGAGCACACTTGGAGGTTGATGGCTGACCCTCGGTGTTGAATTCTTGTCTCTCCCGTTATATAGACCAAAATCGGACATAAGGTATCACATTTTAAAAGCACAAATCAAAATCGTTCTCAGATACACCTTCACTTAATACTGAGTTATTGAGTATTTTCTATGAGGGCCAGCTCTGCAGATGCTCTTTGGTTTTGGTTGGGCCTTCAGTGGAGTTAGACAATCCCCTCATTCATCCCCAATTGATTTCTTATTCCACCCACAGAGGCAGCTGCTCCAAACCTCCGGAAGGCTCTTGAACTTTCCTAACCACTCCACCACCTTTAGTTTCTGCATAAGACCTCATCTCCTGCCTTATTCAGAAGACAGGGACCATACAACCTGGACATACTAATCATCCCTCCATCCCACGAAGAGACGGAAGTCTGAGAACGACTGCTGTAAAATGACATAATGATGATGCCAACACAAAATCAAAAGGCCTATTGATGAAGTCATCACTGGGTCTTTCTTGGGCATCTCTCCAGAAGGCCATGTATGCCACTCAGCCAGAAAGATCCCTGCAAGAAATTCTGCCTGAACCCAAACTGTCTTCTCAAAAAGTTTCTTTTAAGAATTTGCACCCCATTTGTTCTCTCCTCTGTTACCAGGGTCCAAGAAGTATGTCCTGAAAGGTCATCCTTTGAGGAACATCACACACAGCCCTCAGCACAAAGGCCATGGCTAGGAAGCCAATATCCCAAATTCTTTGCACCCTGGGAGGTGTCTCACACCCACTAACTGAAATCTGAAGTGTCTTTGAACAGACAAGGCCATCCAGGGGCCTTGACAGAATCTGTGAATCACAAAATGCCTTTCAGTTTCCCTTTGGCGCGATGGCACAGAGAGGCCACAGATTTGTCCTCTCAAATGGACACACAATATAGAATTAATAAACTGTTCCTTTAGGAATGGAGGGCAGCCATCCAAGAGAAGCACACATTCCGGAACCTCCTTCTCTTCTCTTCCCATGGCCTTTTCTTCTTAGACTGGGACTTACAGACATTATCTCATCTGGGGCTCCTGTGGCGACAGGTAGGTTAACAGGCTGGGCAGGCTGCTTTCCATTGTCCAATTTCTAAAGTCAGAGAGCTAGTGGCTGATTGAAAGAAACACAGCAAGTCCTGTGTCCTAAGTCCACTGTACTGCTCTGTCTGCCCGAGAAGCCAAGCGTGCCTCCAACGTGCCTGGTTGGTTGCAAAATGCTGAATGCACACAGAGGAAGAGGTCCTTCCTGACCTGTGTTGAAATGTGAGAACTACCTCTGGGCTTCTGCTCCGCATATTCCCTCCCCCCTCTCTCTGCCTACTCAAATTATACCCACCTTCAGAGTGCTACTCAAGAGCACTTCCTGCCTGAAGCCCTTACTGACACCCGGTCTTATCACTCTCTCCTTTGGCTATTTTTTAAAAAAATTATCTCGTGTTTTATTGATTTTTTACAGAGAGGAAGGGAGAGAGAGATAGTTAGAAACATCGATGAGAGAGAAACATCGATCAGCCGCCTCCTGCACATCTCCCACTGGGGATGTGCCCGCAACCCAGGTACATGCCCTTGACCGGAATCGAACCTGGGACCTTTCAGTCCGCAGGCCGATGCTCTATCCACTGAGCCTTTGGCTACCTTTTGCAGGTAAACCTGGGGCTCGGTTTCCTGGTTACAGAGACCAACTCCCTTGGGAAAAGCAAAATCCAGGAAGGCTCTGGAGGTAGAGGAGTTGGTGAGGGCTGTGGGTTAAGCCCTAGCCAGTGTGGTTCAGAGGATAGAGTGTGAGCCTGCGGACTGAAGGGTCCCGGGTTTGATTCCAGTCAAGGGCATGTACCTTGGTTGCAGGCTCGATCCCTGGCCTAGGTCAGGGCGCATGCGGGAGGCAATGAATTGATGTGTCTCTCTCACATAGATGTTTCTCTTTCTGTTTCTCCCTCTCCCCTCTGCTCTCTCTAAAAGAAGTCAATGGAAAAATGTCCTCTAGTGAGGATAACAAAACAAACAAACCAAAAAGAGCTGTGGATTAATTACACACAAGAGCCACATTCTTAATGATTACATAAGAGAGACCTGTAACAATAAATTTATACATATAATGGCACCATGTGCTAGACACTCTACTAGCATTTTCATGCATCCTTCATTTAATAAGAACATCCAAGGAAGTACCAGCTCCTACCCCTCTGCTGCTGGCCTGCCCCCTTGCCAGTCAGTAGGCAGCAGCATGCTCCACCCCCTTGTCCCACCACAAATGCAGGGCCCATCCTCTGGCCCCTACGCATGGCTTTGCTCCTTAAAACAACAAGACCAAAGACCTTTTTACAAAGGCTCCAATGAGGTGACTGACGTCTAGTTTCATCAGCTACAAGTGAATAATTAATACTTGCCAGTAAAGAAATAGACTCATTGTTATGGTGGCCACATGGAGGCTACAAAAGGCCATTTTGTGAAGCCCTTGGTGGAACCCTGGGGCCAACAGTGCCCCAAAGAAAGCCCTTTGAGAGTGTAGGCCGATCCTCAAACGTGGAGACTGGAGCTATGCACAATTTTCCAGGGGCGCTGTCCCCAATGCTAATTACTTGTGGCCTATTGATCAACTAATTCTGCTCACTGGTCAATGACAGCGGTGGAGGCCCACTGAGCACCCTGAGAGGGCACGATTCACCAGAGACCTGTCATGTTCTCCTGGGGCCCTTCTCACATTTTAAAATTCACATTGACTTCCTTCTCTGGGCCAGCCTGATTTGATTTGAGGAAAACTCTTCAATCCTGCTGGTTTTTATACCCCACTCTTGGCTTAATGCCTAAAGCAAGTTTTTCCTTTTCCATTTCCAGCAGGGACTGAACAAAGCAGGCTTGGGTGCCTACAGAACCGGTCAGAACTGGCCAGGAAATATAATAAAGAAGCTTAGTGAGCAGAGAGCTGTTGCCCCCAGCTGGAGGCTCAGCATGCACAACTAGCCAGAGACACTGGCTCTGTAAGTAACCACACATTCCACATTCTTCTTGTGGCCTAGTAGCCATCCCGGCAGGTGGCAGCCAGTGCCAAGGAGTAACTCTCCCCAAGTGGACACTGGGTGCTCACTCAACAAATGCTTTCCGCTGACAGTAACCCCTGACCAGTTACACATACACACTCTTACTATATTTTTGCTCTCGGGGCCAAAGCTGCCCTTGCAGCAAATGGAGCTGACAGCTGCTCCCCAAAGGAAGCTGTTCCCCAAAACTGCTCCCCAGCTCCCCACTCCGACTTCTAGCCACCGCTTGAAATTCCACCAATAGAGCTATCAAGTATTTGACCCCAAGCTTTGCTTCCCATTAAAATGCCTCTCCTCCTCTGTTTCCTTTCTGGTCAAATGACATCAAAGCACCTGCTCTGTGTGGAATGGGAAATTCTTTTGTACTTAGGTCTTGAGGATAAACATGGTCACTGGCTCCTTTCTTGAAAACAAGGAGAATGCGAAGCACAGGGCACTGGGTGGAAGTGGAGGTGGGAGGCCTCACGGAGGGTCCCAGAGGAAGCTGATGCTGGAGAAAACACCTTAAGACCTTAGGAATCCTGCCCTAGAATGTGGACCTTGATTTTTACCCTCCACCATCTGTGATCTTTAGATTCGCCAGTACCTTCCAACAGGGCCTGTGCCCAAGAGAAAGGTAAGACCCCTGTGCTAAATAAAGTGGGGGGACGCAGGCAGGAGGTGGAAAGGGGGAGTGTGGGGACCAGCACTCTCCTGATCATGCCCACAGGGCTGCCCCACTATCCCCGCTCGTTCCCTGGGAGCACAAACACCCAGAGCCAGCAGGAAAATATTCTTGCCTCCTTCCTGGCCTGGCTGGAGAGGGAGCTGAGGGCCAACGGCCCGTGGTGTTCCTGCTGCGCCGGGAAAACTCTAATTCAAAGTCAGAATCCCTGGGCTGGAGAGGGCACCTGGGCAGCTGTGTCCTTCCCTGTTGGGTTCTCTGTACAGAGAGCCCTACTCTTCCTGCCCCCACCCCCAAACAGAGAGCGCCCCTTTCTCTTGCTTTTCACATAGGTGGTGTGTACCATCCAGGGGGGCGGCTGTCCTGAAAAGCTGAAACCAACAGACAGGTGAGCGTCTTCCTGATTCTTCAGAGCTCGAGACAACCCAACCTCTT
>NW_006292696.1:6450937-6453505 GCF_000327345.1 Myotis davidii | reverse complement strand
GGCGAGGGGCTGCGGGTGCTCCCCTCTCTGCTGCCGGCCGGCGCATCCCAGACCTGCACCCCGGCTTCCCGCCCGGCTACCTCCGGCCACCACCCTGCTCTGGGGAAGGAGAAGAGAGGGAGCACTTGTCCCCAGGCCCCGCGCGCCTGGACCCACACCTGCAGCAGCGGGAGGGCAGAAGCTTTGGGCTCCACGCGATCTCGTGGACCTCACCTTTTCCCCAAGCGCTCACTTGTCCACCTAATATGCAGTGAGCACCTGTTTTGTTCCAAGCACCGTGCCAGGAGCTGGGTATGTGTACCAACGACGGGGTCCCTGCCCTTTTGGAACTGATCTCCCAGGAGAGACAGACGTACATGAACCTAGCGCTTGTCCAGTTACAACCCGGAGAAGTTCTGTGAAGGAAGGGAACAGGGCGAAGTGACAGAAAAAACACCTTGAGGTTGGGGAGAGGGGCCTTCTTTTCAGTCCCTTAGACCTGAATCCCCGAGGCTGCCATCTCTTAAGAAGGACTTGCCTCAAGCTCATTCAGGAAGAATTGCTTAATGGACAAAAAGGACAAGATATGGTGACATGAAGTAATTCCTGGCAAAGCCCAAGAAGGAACCAAGAGTACAGGCACCTTCTCTTCGTGGCTTAATCAGCCACTTAGGGCTCTCCGCCGACCGCACCCAATCCTAACCTTGGAGTAAGTCATTTCACTACCTGCTCCTGAGATGACACCATGGCTATCAGGAGTCATACCTACCGCACAGGGTCAATAATTCCAAAGCATTTGAGGCAATTTGAGATGTGTAGAGATTTAAGGGATAACGTCCTGTTTTAAGGGAACCCTTGGGAAATGTTTGCCTAGGGCCCTCAAATGTATAGTTAATCATTCCCTCTTCCTATCCAGGGCTATTTATAAAGGAGCCATGTTACTCAAGGGCTGGGCAGTCTTTGTCCTCACCGATCTCACACCAGTCCCCAAGCACTCAGAAGTCATGATCCTCTGTGGTTTGATGTTACATCACTCTAATTTAAATGGCTATTTTTAGAAAGGGTGGTGTATATATACATATATACACTCATGCATTTCTGCTCCTGATGCCATGTGAGAAAACTGTGGGCGTGTTTGTGAAGGATGGCTTTGAAAACAGAACTGAGGTTTCTCTCTTTAAAAAGAAAATTTTTTTTTTCATTTTCCACTGTGATCCTTGGGATTTTAAGTGTCAGTGATTACAAATATGTGACAATGAGAGAATGGATTTTCATTCTGAAGAAAATACTGTTGTGAATGGTGTTGGCTTCCGGAAGACGTATTTCTCCCTGAGGTTCCTTCCCTGTCTTTTCACCTTTTAGGAACAAGTTGCTTAAAAACAGAAGAGAATATTACATGTATGTTTGGTGAGATCGGAGGCAAAAATAATTTTCTGACTCCCGCATGCTATTCGCTTAGAAGGGAAGCAGTATGATCTTGTCAGAGCCTTGCCTTTTGGTCCTAGTTTTGCAATTGAGCATTCTTAGGCAACTCACTCCACCTCCCGGTGCCTCCTTCTATAGAGTGAAGTAGGTTGGATACACTCCAAAGTCCCTCTGAATGTGGAAAGTCTTTTGAGTTAAAACAAAGGACACGCCTTGGCCATGCTTAAAGCACTTCACTAGCTCCCCACGCTCTCAGGATGGGGCCCAAACTCCTTACCATGACCTAGGGTGTCTTCGTGACCTAGCATGTACCTCTCCTGTGGACAAGCTTGCCCTGCTTCAGCTGAAGGAATCTCTTAGTTCCCCAAATTTGCTGTGCTCTCTCTTGTGGCCTTTGTACATTGCAAAAGGCAAGAGTTCCTTTTTTTTTTTTTTTTTTTTTTTTTTGCCGAGAACGATCTCCTCCTTTCCCTCCCCTTTCTACACTTTACCCCTCTTTGCTGCCCGGCTTCTACTTATCCTTCTGATACCCACTTAGATGTCACTTCCTTCAGTTTCCCCCTCTGTGTCTGGGGGTAGGTTAAGGTCAACTGTCTGTAGCTCCCTGGGCTTCCTCTATCATACCCCTTGTTATGCTGCATTGTAATTATTGACATACCTGCCTGCCTCCCACCAGTAGAACATAAAACCTAAGAGAAGGGATGTGTCCATCTTGCTCCCCACTGCATCCTCAGAGACTAGTACTCATAGGAGGTCAGTAAAAGTGGGTTGAATGAATAATCAAAAATGAAATCTTAGTTTGCGTGTTGCCAGTGAAATGTGTAGCCGTCTATCTACTGCCTTCAGATTTCCTCCATGTCCAACAGTCAGCAACATCAGCAATGAGAGGACCGTGGCTATCAGGCGAGAATTGCTGCACCACTGGCAAAACTGTGTCCCACGCATTGTGTCTCTGTGTGTGGCAATATTGCCTTGTTTTTAGAAAAGCCTCATTACTTAGGACATCGAGGTCTCCATTTAAAATCCTTTGCCCGGCCTGGCTGGTGTGGCTCAGTGGTTGAGCATTGACCCATGAACTAGAAAGTCACAGTTCAATTCCAGGTCAGGGCACATGCCCGGTTTGCAGGCTTAATCCCCAGTGTGGGGCATGAGGGACACAGCCAA
>NW_006292696.1:6442031-6450677 GCF_000327345.1 Myotis davidii | reverse complement strand
GAAAATGCATTGCTTGGTAAAGGAGGCAGTGAGATGATCTCATTTTATAGCTAAGTCAGCAAGGAGAAGAAAGTCAAACTGAGGTCTCCTTTTGAGACTAGGTTGTTGGTAAGAGTGGTTAATCGTGTCAAAAGCTACCAAATTTTGACACTACCAAATTTTGAAAATTAGGACAATGTTGGCTCCTTAAAATTGTTTAAATAATTTCTTTTTTAAAAATATATATTTAATTGATTTATTACAGAGAGGAAGAAAGAGGGATAGAAAGTTAGAAACATCGATGAGAAAGAAACATCGATCAGCTGCCTCCTGCACACCTCCCACTGGGGATGTGCCCGCAACCAAGGCACATGCCCTTGACCGGAATCGAACCTGGGACCCTTCAGTCCACAGGCCGATGCTCTATTCACTGAGCCAAACCGGTCAGGGCCATTTTCTTCATTGAATCTGAAAAAAGTTGTTAAAGAATATATTTAAAACTGAAATTTATTGGATGTTCACTTGGGGCCAGCCTCTATGCTAAGTATTGCACATGGGTGGGCTCATTTCATCTTCACAAAATCCTTAGAAATCACCCTATTATTTTATAGATGAAATATTTTTAAGGTATTGTTTTTACCCATTAAGTTGATTTTTTAAATTTTTATTTTTCAATTACAGTTGACATTCATATTATTTTGTCTTAGTTTCAGGTATATGGCATCATGGTTAGACAATCAGGTACTTTGCAAAGTGATCCCCCTGGCACCATACAAGTTATTGACTATATTCCTTATACTGTACTTTTACATCTCCATGACTGTTCTATAACTACCAACTTGTACTTCTTAATCCCTTCACCTTTTTCGCCCAGCCCCCTACTTCCCTCCCCTCTGGCAACCTCAGTCTGTTCTCTGCATCTGTGAGTCTGTTTCTTTATAGATGAGACTAGAGGCCCGGTGCACAAAATTCATGCACTGGATGGGGGGGGTCCCTCAGCCCAGCCTATGCCCTCTCGCAGTCCAGGACCCCTTGGGGGATGTCTGCCTGCCTGGGGTATCAGGCCGAGGGGATATCCCCGGGGCGGGGGGAGGGTGGTTGGAATCGGGCCTAAGCTGGCAGTCAGACATCCCTCTCGCAGTCTGGTGCTCCCCTTGCTCCTTACCACCTGCCTGCAGTGGAGGCAGGAGAGGCTCCTGCCACCACCTCTGCACTCACCAGCTGTGAGCCCGTCTTTGGCTGAGTGGAGGTCCCCCTGTGCACTGACCACCAGGGGGCACCTTTGGCGTTGAGTGCCTGTCCCCTGGTGGTCGGTGTGCATCATAGTCGTTCTGCTGTTTGGTCAGTTTGCATATTAGGGCTTTATTATGTAGAATATTGAGGATGTTTAGCTGTTGAAACATTGCAGCTCCATCCTGGGCCATTTGGAAATGCATTCCCCCCCTTCTCTGCTGTCTTCCTTCACTTTGTTCATTTCCCACAATTTCCAGAGAATTGGCCTCCCTTGAAGGTCAGCTCTTTTACACATAACTTATACCAAAGAACATTTGATCCCTCCCCCCCATTCCGTCTTTATTTAAACACATACTATTTATAGCAATTTTGGATAAGAACTGATAAGGAGGATCTGAGCATATTCCAAATGGGTTTAGAATGTAAAAACATAGCTGAGGTAAAATGGGGTCGGTGCTGCTGTGTGCTCAGGCTAGCATAGGTGGCCCTACAGTCAACCCCACAGAATGGTTGGGAGATGTAATCTGGCAACAGACAGGTTGGTGTCTCTCACTCCTCCAGACCACTCCACTCTCCTCACCTGCTCCAGTCACCCTGGAGACTGACCTCTGTGGACTGCCCTACTCCGGTTTCCTTGCCCTCTGGCCTCCATTGGTTTGGTTAACAAGAAGCCTCAGCAGTTGATGGGGTGAAGGGAGGAGAGCGGGGTCAGCATATTTGTTCTTCTGGCTTCCTCCTTGGGGTGCTGCTTGGGGCTTCCTCTGTCCCCGCTACAGGTCCTCTTCTCTGGAGGCAGCCTTCTCCCACTGGCCCTCTGCTTCCACATTCATATGGCCACTCCCCTCCTGCTCTCCAGGCCTCAGTGTGGTAACTGCTCCGTGGCTGTTATTTCCTCGGTACCACTTCCCGTGGTTCTCCCAAACCTGACCCACACTATTTTTAAATTATCCTTTTGTAAATCAGCCCTGCTTGCATGAGCTTAATGTGAGTGTGATGTGTTTGATCGCTAACTGACATCTTATTCATCTTAGGCACCTACCACAGTGCTAGGCAATAGCAAGTGAATGGTAACTACTTATGAAATAAATGAAGGCTCTCTATAACTCCTTCTAGCAGTATGCGTATGCTTCTGTTATTTCCCAAGCCAACTACATACCACGACTTGGAGAGAACCTCAAAGTCATTGAAGACACACACACATGCACACGCACAGGCACATACATGCACACGCACACACATGCACACACACAGTGCTGCCACCAAGGGGTGGCTCTGGGGAGCAGGCTACAGTGCACTTCCCTCAAAGCCCCTGCAAATAAACATAGACTCTAATTGAAAATATGTGCTTTCTGTGCAAATGCAGCTTCAACTCCAACCCTGTCTTCCTGATCATCAGACCGCCTTCTTGAACCCGACAAGGGAATCCACAGCTCCCTCTGCCCATGCATACCCTCTCACAGTGAGTGTGCATGGCCCATCTTGCTGGGTGGAGTGTATTCTGCCCCTTCAGAGTGGTGGACCTCAGAGCTTTGGAAGATTCCAGAGAGAGCAGGGTCTTCAGGATAACTGCTCTGAGAAGCAGTCTGTTCACCTACCCCCTTTACAAGTTTCCTGTCTGGATCACTTGCCAGCGGGAGCCAGGCCAGAGGGGAGTCCCGTGAAGGATGGTGTGAAGCCACAGGCTTTCTCTTCTGTGCCTAGAGGTCCTCTGGAGCCTGCACTGGTTCCTGCAGGGAAATGGACATTGGCATTTGGTGAACTGAAAGGTACAGGGAGGGCTCAACTCACCCAAAATATAATAACCTGGCTTTCATACCCCAAAATATAATAACCTGGCTTTCATATCCCTGAGATTTTAAGGGGGAGGGGAAGATCATCTATTTCTGTCCAACTGTGACTGCAGACTGAATTATAATTTCCACATGTCGCCCACAGAGCAGACGACAGTGAATGAGTCTGAACAATAATCTGATACTGGGAGCAAGACAGAAATCATCTCCAAATTGGTTTCTCTTCCACCAGGTTGCCTCTCTCAAATCCCCTTGATATGCTGCTTCCAGAATACATTTTTAAACACAAATTTGGCCTTCTTGTCCTGGCGAATGTGGCTCAGTTGGCTGAATATTGTCCCATGAACCAAAAGGTTGACGGTTCATTTCCAGGTCACGGTGCATGCCCAGGTTGTGGGTTCAGTCCCCTGACAGGGTGTGTGCATGCAGGAGGCAGCCAATTGATGTTTCTCTCTCTCTCCCTTCCTTGATCTCTAAAAAAAAAAATCAATAAAAACACATTGAAATTTTTTTGGCTTTCTCTCCTTGCTCAATGATAACTTTTGTTTCTATAGGTAGAGTTCCAATTTTTTAATTTTTTTTTTTGTCTTTTGTAACATGGTCCTTGCCTAGATTTATAGCCTCGGTTTCAATTTGCCTACCCTTTCTATCATCCTCGCCCTTGCCCAGACCACACACACGCACGCGTGCACACATCAATGGTGAATTGATAATAGCTTCCCAATACATTCTGTTTCCTCTATCCCTCTATCTGGAAAGTATTTCTCTTATTTCTGCCCAACTGCTTATCTCTTTTTTTTAACTTTATTTTTTTATTTATTTTTATTTTTTCCCCTCCAGTTGCTTGTCTTAAAAAAAAACACATAATTCATCTTCAAAACTGAGTCAGACATTATATCTCCTATGGCAGTGCTTCCCAAACACATGTGCATAGAATTTCCTGTGGATCTTGTTAAAATGATGATTCTCATTCAGCAGGTCACTGGGTGAAGCCGGAGACTATGCATTTCTCACAAGCTGGTCGTGCTGCTCTTTCTGGTCCAGGGACCACCCTTAAAGCAGCAGGCGACATCACCTTCCTCTATTAAAAGTGTTAGATTCCACCAGTTTTCTGAACTCTTCTCTTCTTTGACCATATTTTTGTTGTTGCTCTAATGCTATCTATCTATATAAAAAACCAGGCACCAGAACGCTGCACCGACCAGAATGACTTGGGGCTGGCTGGCCAACCTCCCACAACCCCTCCCCTGGCCACTGACCCGATTGGCCCCTCCCACCCCAATTGGGGGCAGGGCCTGACAGCCAATTGCTCCCCCACTCTATTTGGGGGTGGGGCCCACCAGCCAATCGACTGCGGACCCTCCCCCCAGCCAGCCCAGCCCTGATTGGGCCCCGATCTGGGCGGGCTGGCTGGCCAACCTCTCACCATCTCCTCCTCCCAACAGGCCTGGCTCGGATCCTCCCCAGTTGGGGCCGAGCCGCCGGACCCCACCCATGCACAAATTCGTGCACTGGGCCTCTAGTATTATACATAATCTTATTTGTTTATATGTCTTCCTTCCCAAACATACATGCCATTTCTTTTTTTTAATTAAATTTATTGGGGTGACATTGATCAACATGAACATATAGGTTTCAAGTGTGGGTTTCTATGTTACAAACTCTGTATATTGCACGATGTGACCACCACTCAAAGTCAAATCTTCTCCTGTCACCATATATTAGGACCCCCGTCCCCCGCCACCCACCTACTATTCTTAAAGGTAAAGACTGTGCCTTTTCTGCAGCTCTCAGCACAGCATGTCATAGGAACATAGGAAGCATTTGATATTTACCTGTTGAACAAATGTTGACTGACATACAGTTTTTACTTGTCTGTGGAACATGAAATCATTTAACCATGTTTATTTAAGGAGAATCTGTGACTGTTTGACATTTGGACAAATATGAAACCCAGGCCATACACACTCTAGTTATTAAAACGACAGCTTTATTTGCTGGATTCCACCGTTAACTCTGTGTGCTTTATGACGGGTAAGAGATATTGGTAATATTTTTACTGTGAACACTAGCCACGACTGTACACTAATAAATATCCAACCTATGCATATATAAATACATAGTCTCCAAAGATACAAAAGGCAAAATGCACCCAGAACCCAAACCTTGTATAAGGGCATTCCAAGGAACACATGGCACCATTTTCAAAATCTCAGAAAACTAAAAATAACAACAGGCCGAAAGCCCATTTTGCAGGATAGGGCAGTGGGAGGTGAACTCTCTGCACACCTTCGGTTAAGGCCCCAATGACTCTGAGCCTGGACACGGTAATACCATGCAAGGGGGGAGTTTTCTAAACCAGACCACAGAAATCTGTCACCTCTGACGTCTTCCTTCTAGGCTGGATGAGAAAGCCTCTCTAATGAAGGTTTCCCAAAGAAAATGTACAAACAAGTACACAGGGGTGATTCTGGATAACTTGAGTAAGATCATCTTCTGAATGACAGCGTTTACTTGGGGCTCCCAGTTTCACAATCATTATAGTTAACATCTGACTCTCCAGCCAGTCAAAATGTCACATGGGTAAGAAAGAGCTGATTGCAACACCATCCAACAATCACGCCAAGAGTTTTGTCTAAACACTGGAGGAAAATTGCACTCTCTTACATCAGGGAATACCTTTCCCACAAAGTGTCCCAGAAGACCGCAGCCAGCTCAACACTGGAATAATTAAAGAGCCTCTACACTTCTGCAGGAGAGTCTTTCCAAGCTGCTTTGAAGCTCCCCTATAAATGGCTGCGTGCAACATGGCTCTGGTGGGTTGTGTGAATCAAAGGGTTAATTGGGTAAGTCCAAACTCATTAACTTTGACGACAGGGAGGCTAGAGATGAGGAAAGAGAAGATCCTATTCTGAGTGGGAGGGCTACAGTGCCAACCATAGGAGCAACCTTTTTTTCTGGTGGTGCTTTGTTTATGTCTTCGTTGGCTTTCTCTGCCTTTCCCCTCTGCTGTATTTGTCTCCTCTGCAATCCCTTTCATCCTCTGTAAAAGACAGTGTTGAGCAGGAAGAAAGAAACTGTGCACTGGAGTCAGACAGATGTGCGCTAGAATCCTGGCCTTTATATTTCCTAGCTCTGTTGCTTCTGGCAGGTGTCCTGGCTTATTAAAGCCTCAGTTTTACTGTCTGTAGAATGGGGTGAACTCAGGGTGAATTGCAGAGAAGGCTTATAGCTCAGTACATTTTCTCTTTGCCTATTTAGGTGCTCAGTCCACAGTGGCCATTGCTACACGAGCACCTCACTTAGTGCCTGACTCAGTTTACATCCATATGGTTTGGGAAAGAACAGACCCCTTGTTCCTCTCCCAGAACTTTGGGATACTTCAAGTCTCAACTGTAAAGCTGTGAATTTCTAGGGCTTAAACAGGTTTGTATTTCTCTACAAGGCCATGCTGCACAACGCAAGGCTGCCCTCTGTTGTTGATGGAAGAGTGCAGACAGGGGCCTGACTCCTGGAGGCGGGGTGGCAGGTGACAGAGTCCTCAGAGTCTGTGTTCAGAAGCAGCCATTTCCTCCTAGGATGCCTGCGGGCGTTCTGTGCAGAGGGGAGGGAGGCATAGTCACCTGCCTGGCTCGGTACTAAAGGGGAACAATTGGTGTGGTAACAATATAAGGTCTTTCTCAGCGGGTTCCCTACCATCAGATGCCCTCTTTCTGCGCAGACACCAGATACCCAACGCTCCCCCCGTGGGATCAGAATTGTCCACCCAAATCCATAAGGCTGCCTTCAAGGAGAAAGGTGGCGGTGTGCTCCGAGTAAAACCTCACATAGCTGCTTCTCAGAATATCCGGCCTCTGATGTGAGCAGCTGCTCCTCCCTCCACGTTGGCAGGAAGCTGTGGCTGACAGCATCATGCGAGGAGCTCGCTCTTTCTGACCTGAATTAACTCACAGTTCTCCTTGATCAGGAGGCATGCTGCTTTTCTTCTTGCCCCATCCCTGGGATTTTGTGTTGTCAAGTCAAATAAAAAGTCCCTGACCACTAACCTTAGATCCATGGTTAAAATAATAATAATAAAACAACAATCCAGGGTCCTACCCACTCTCTTTCTCTAAGAAAAAGTGCAAGAAAGGTTGCCTGAAAGCTGTCAGATGGAGGTTTGTGCACCACCCGAGATAAGAGGCTGGAGGGAGGGTGGAGACATGGCCGCTGCCTGGCCTGGCTCCCAGTTCATTGGCTGAGGCTCCTGCTGGTGGCGGAGTGCCAGCCTCTGTCAAGGTGCTGCCTCCCTGGCAGCTCCGGGACTGGCACCAGAGGCCAACTGCCCCTGGGGAGTCCTAGGCTGGTGGCAGCTTTTAATGCTCTGTGGAGGGAGGACTTCTTCTGGCTCAGGATCTGCAGCTGAGTCTCTGCTAAAGTCCCAATTCTGCAATTTCACCCAGTTGACTGAAGAGTCTGGAGAAGGGTGGCCGGTCTTCAGGTTTCTGGAGAAGGAAGAAAAGAACTCTGTGAGTTCCTTGTACTTGTGTGCCATGGCTAATTCCAAAAGCAAACTAGACTTCACCAGCAACACCCTCTGCTGATTTTAAAATATGCTTTTAAAATGGTGCCGGACCAATTAGACACCCATATTCGATACAATGATTTTAGACGCATACATATATCCTTAACAAAAATCAACTCAAGCTCAGCTGGTGTGGCTCAGTGGTTGAGCATCAACCTGTGAATCAGGAGGTCGAGGTTCGATTCCTGGTCAGGGCACGTGCCTGGGTTGTAGGCTTAATCCCCAGTGTGGGATGTGCAGGAGGCAGCTGAGCAATGACTCTCTCTCATCATTGATGTTTCTATCTTTCTCTCCCTCTCCCTTCCTTTCTGAAATCAATAAAAATATAATAAAAAAATAAATTAACTCAAAAGGATCATAAACCTAAATGTAAAACTTATAAAAATTCTAGAAGATAATATAGGGTGACCTTGGGTTTGGCAATGACTTTTTAGCTACAACACCAAAAGCGTGATTCATAAAGGGAAAAAAAATTGATGTTGAACTTTGTTATAATTTAAAAACTTCCACTCTGTAAAAGACACTGTTAGGAGAATGAGAAGACACGCCATAGGCTGAGAGACAATATTTTCAAAACACACATCTGATAAAGGACTTATATCTGAAATATACAAAGACCTCTTAAAACTTAAAAGCCTTGTATGCATGCATATAAGCATAACCAATGGACACAGACAATGGGGGGTGGAGGGGTGAAGGCCTGTGCTGGGAAGTGGGCTGGGAGAGGTCAATGGGGGAAAAGGAGATATATATAATTCAACAATAAAGAATTAAAAAAATAATAAAAAAGTAATAGCTTCAAAAAACCCCAAAACTTAAAAACAAGAAACAAATTACCTGATTTTAAAATGGGCAAAAGATCGCCCTTACCGGTTTGGCTCAGTGGATAGAGCATTGGCCTGTGGACCGAAGGGTCCCAGGTTCGATTCCAGTCAAGGGCATGTGCCTTGGTTGCGGGCGCATCTCCAGTGGGAGGTATGCAGGAGGCAGCTGATCCATGTTTCTCTCTCATCGATGTTTCTGACTCTCTATCCCTCTACCTTTCTCTCTTTAAAAAATTACTAAAATATATTTAAAAAC
>NW_006292696.1:6437104-6441812 GCF_000327345.1 Myotis davidii | reverse complement strand
GAGCTGACACTTATGTCCATACATAAACCTACACACAAATGTTTATAACAGCTTTATTCATGGTTGCCAAAAACTGGAAGCAATCGAGTTGTCCTTCAGTAGGTGGATGGGTAAACAAACTGTGGACTATCCATACAATGGAATAGTATTCAGTGATAAAAATAAATGAGTGGACAAACCACAAAAAGACATGGAAGAACCTTAAATGCATATTGTTAAGTAAAAGAATTCAATATGGAAAGGCTATACACTGTATGATTCCAACTAGATGACCTTCTAAAAAAGGCAAAACTTGGATAATAAAAAGATCAATAGATGATAGGGATTCGGGGAGAAGGGGAGAAAAGATAAATAAAGGTGAAGCATGGTGGATTTCAGGGCAGTGAAGCTATTCTGTATGATACTATAATGGTAGAAACATTATACACTAGAGGCCCGATGCACAAAATCCGTGCAAGGGTAGACCTTCCTTCCCCCGGCTGCCGGCACCAGCTCCCCTCAGGCACCCAGGACCTGGGCTTCCCTTGCAGAGGGAGGCCACCGACCCACTGCAGCCTGCTGGTCGGTGGCCTGGGCCTCCCTCTGCAGGGCGATCATAGGGCGATGGCCGGGCCCCTGACCAATTGCACTGCACCCGCCTTGGCTGGCCTGGCCCCAGTTGATGTCATAGCATGGTCATCTGCAAGGTTGCCCAGAAGGTCATTCGGTTTAATTAGCATATTATGCTTTTATTATTATAGATTTTTCAAAACCTATAAGACTGCACAACACAAAGAGTGAACCTTAATGTAAATGATGGATGTCAGTTAGTAATGTACCAATAGTGGTTGATTAATTATAATAAATACTCTACACTAATGCAAAATGGTATTCACAGGGGAAAGGTATGTGGGAATTCTGTTATTTGCTCAATTTTTCTGTAAATCTAAAACTTCGTAACAATAATGTTTATCAGGTTAAAGAAGAGAAAAAGTGCTAAATAAATATCATCTATCATAATTATTATAGCATTCAGCCCTTGTGAAATGGACTAGATTTGTTTTGTGACCTTGTTTGTTTGTTTCTTTGTTTCTGATTATAAAAGATCTATGAACTTAGCTCTATCAATTTACAAATCAAGTATTATGTAATTCTCTACCAGCAAGAAAGAGCAGGTTTAGAGAATTGTCTAAGATTAATGACTAAGACAGGGCAATGCTGAGACAAAACCCAAGTATTCTATAGTTTGTCAATTCTACCTTGTTTCCCTTCAATGATCTGAATTTGTATTAACTCCCTATTTCAGCAACTTTCAACTTTGGTTGAAATTTACCATTTCCTAGCTCACCAAAGGACATCTAAGGCTCATGCTGATGTGGTTCAAGGCACAGCCTATAACCCAAACGTGGATCACTGAGATATCTGGGATAGTGAAGAGTAATTGATTCCCTTTCTGAATTGCTGCATGAGTAAAATGAACTCTAAGTCATTTTAATATTTTCTCAGCACACGTGAACTTCTGATCCCCAACTTAGAGAACTAACTTTACGTACATACAGCGGTTTTACAATGTTACACAAATGCTTTCCCCCCACTTAGGAAACTGAAATACCAACATACGCTTCACTCCCTCGTTCTCTCTGACAATGTGTTGATGGCTTGTGACATTATGTAGCAAATCAAATGATATTTCAGGTCACTGCCAG
Organism: Myotis davidii; assembly: GCF_000327345.1. Taxonomy (NCBI): domain Eukaryota; kingdom Metazoa; phylum Chordata; class Mammalia; order Chiroptera; family Vespertilionidae; genus Myotis; species Myotis davidii. The sequence goes on along the minus strand of NW_006292696.1, from coordinate 6,440,127 downwards.
ATCTCTCTAGTTAGTAGACACTCAGAGTCACTTTCCTGCTCATCTATTTCATGCATCCCTGCTGACTCATCCTCTAAAAGGGCTGTACTATTTCTAAAGAACAGAGATTTCCCAACCTTCTTAGTGGTGAAGAGTTGTCAGGCTCAGCCCCCTGTTACATCTAACTCAAATGCTACTACTAAAACTTGCAGGGGACATAAACTCAAATGTCTACACGTGACATAAATGAGTGAAGCGGGTGAGGTGTGTAATAGGGACTAGTGGGGACTGTGGAAAACTGGGGAGCAAAAGTTCTGTCTTATCGAGACAGCTGTGATTCAGCTCCAGCAAAACAGAACACATGAGGGCTCAGGATTATCACATTTTCTGATTTTCCAAAAGACGTCATATACTGAGAGTTTTAAATATCAATTCCATTTGATTTTTAAGAATACTGTGTAGACCAAGCCAAAGACATCTTCAGGTTGTCCATTTCGACCACCTGATTTAATTCCTTTTCCTCTTCTGCTCAAAGTAGAAATGTCACACCCAGCTTTATCATGTGCTAATACATTCCTCGAGGATGGCGGCCCAGGTGTTTTCAGAACATATTCTAGAGAGCCTTAGGGCAGATTTTTTCAAAGCAGCATCTCCAAAACATCTGAATAAATATCACCCCAGAAGTTGCCTCAAATGCTAGATCCTGGGCCCCCGTCCAGGCCTCTGGATCAGGATTCCAAAGGATCCTTAGGAATGCCTCAGGCATTTTGGAAATTCAGAATCTATCTGTAAATAAGACAGTATTTAGTTATTGAGGATTAAATAGTTATTTAGACAGTATGTAGTTATAGAGGATTAAATGAGGAAATATAATATTTCCTCATTTAATGCTCAGTATCCCAAGATGCCAGGATTTCTAGTGAGATTTTTTTGGAAAATTGGGGTCTGAGACTCAATGCTGGTTTGAAAACAATTGCTTCCATGCGGACCTTGTAAGGCATTGATGAGAAACTTCAGGAAGGCTCAAACTGGACTGCTTAAAACACTACAGCTAATTAGGACAAAACCCTGCAGGTGGAGACAGCTTCCTCTCAACATTCAGGTGCCCAAGAGCTACCTCCTCAGAGAGGCCTTCCCAGATCATGTACTTAAAACAGACCCTCTCTCCATCCCTGTTACTCTCCACCCCATTACTTTGTCTTATTCATAGCACTTACTTATCACTACCTGACTTTGTGGATTAGCTTGTTTACATAATTGTTATCTGTCTCCTCCTCAACTTTAGCTTCAAGAGCAGTCTTTCCTGTACTGTGAGCTGTACTATCCATTACTGTACTGTGACCTCTTACATTAGGCCCAGGCATACAGTAGATGCTCTATAAATTGTTGCTGAATAAATAAGTAGTTGTTGAGGATTAAATGAGGAAATATAATATTGGACAAAATCTGGTTCTGATCCTCAAGGATTCTAGTCTCCTGACTCCTCCATCTTTGGATCTCACAGCAGCTGTCACCAGAATCCTGTTCCCACTCTCATATTTTACCCTAGTTTCAAAGATCTCTAGAATAAATATAATTCATGCTTTTTAGAGCCATTATTACACACAGACTACCAGTGGGACTCCCTCCCATCCAGAGTTCAAGGGCAAGCAGACTCAGATCCCGTGGCTCTGGGCCAGGCGACACCCACCAAATGACCACACATCCGACTTGCTGCTGTAGCGGCTGAAGGAGAAGACTTCCGGGGACGCCCACTTCACCGGGAACTTGGTGCCTGTGGAGCTGGTGTACTGATCGTCAAGGACAAACCTGGGAAGAGAGCGGAGAGAGCATGTCGGCATGTTCTGGGGGCCTGAGTCCCCCTCCTGAGGCTGTGCCGACACCATTCCCCGAGTTACCTTGTCATCCCAAAGTCCGACACCTTGATGACTTGGTTTTCTCCCACTAGGCAATTCCTGGCAGCCTGGACAGGGCAGGCCAACGGCCAACAGAAGGGAAAGAGAAACTGTTAGTGGATAATCAATAATGAAGGCGTCTCCTATAATTAGATCCTTTGCTTTTCTAGGTGCTGCTGTAGGAGGCCTTGAGGAGCTCGACAAACGTTAATTGAGTTTCACAAACGCCTGATGAAAGGTAGCTAGAAAGAGGAATGCGTGAGGTGCTTTATCAGGATGAGGAAGTTGGCCCTTTTATCTTCATTTCTGGGATCCTAATTAGAAGAGAAATCCATGTGTGGTCTAACCAATGATATGCTCTAATGCAACCATATGTGATAAAAACGTTAACATTAGGGCTACTGGGAAGAGTCTGTCGCCCATTTGACTAAAATAAGAATGTTGCTGAAACCGGTTTGGCTCAGTGGATAGAGCGTCAGCCTGCGGACTGAAAGGTCCCAGGTTCAATTCCGGTCAAGGGCATGTACCTGGGTTGCGGGCACATCCCCAGTAGGAGATGTGCAGGAGGCAGCTAATCGATGTTTCTCTCCCATCGATGTTTCTAACTCTCTATCTCTCTCCCTTCCTCTCTTTAAAAAATCAATAAAATATATTTTTTAAAAAAGAATGTTTTCAAGTTGCTAATCCCCTTGAAACTATTTCTCAGTAGGAAGGGTACCTATTCCCCAATCAGTATCCCAGAATGTGGCATCGGAAGGTCCCTTAGCAATAAAAGACTCCAGGGAGCCTCAAATGTTAATGTGCCTACAATCCCATGGCAGAGCGTGTTAAAATAAGGATTCCGGAGCCCCAACCCCCAGAGGTTCCAAGGACAGTTCTAGGTGGGATTCTCATAGCTCCTGGGGTAACACTTGGAGAAAAACGACTTGTCCACTTTCCTTGTTTTACCAGGAGGACACAGAGAGGCGAAGAAAAAGAGGCTGTTTGTTGCATTTTGGAAGGATAAACTGAATCTCTCAGAGGGTTAAAGTTAGAGGTGGGACTGCGATTAGAGCCCCACTCGAAGTCCTCATGAAAGGCTTTCCCACTGGGACATCCCGAAGTGGGTAGAGGAAGTAAGGTTGGGAAGGGAGGGGATGGGAGGGGAGT
>NW_006292696.1:6433309-6435863 GCF_000327345.1 Myotis davidii | reverse complement strand
CCTCCTCCGTTGTGCTGGTGGTAGTTGATGAGCAGAGGGATGGAATCGAATACATACTTTTCAGCCACATAGTATCGCTTGGGGTTGTCATTTGTTTCTTTGATGTGATAGTGCTTTATGCAGGGGTTGCTCTCACTTAAACAAATGAAACAGAAATGCAATAATTAAGAAGCAATGCTTTGACACAAAAATGCCAACCGGTATCAGGTTCCTACTAGCTTTTGTGTGTTTTTTCCTCGCTCACAAAGACGACAGGTATATGTCAACCTGTGTCCGTCTGGACAGGTTGGCCCTGGGTGCTGTTTGAAGGACTGGATCTGCCACCTGGACCAGTTTAGGTCAGTGCAGTGATGGTTCTCCCACAGCAACCAAAATGGGAGTGGCCTCATATGTGCCATGCGTGGCCTTCCCTGCTCTTAAGGGCTTACCTCGTTATCAGCATATGCTAGGTAAGCATGCTGGGCCCTTCGCACCAGTTTGATGTGTGCAGCAGAGTTAACAAATGTTAATGTGCCTACAATCCCATGGCGGAGCGTGTTAAAATAAGGATTCCGAGCCCCAACCCCCAGAGGTTCCAAGGACAGTTCTAGGTGGGATTCTCATAGATCCTGGGGTAACACTTGAAGAAAAACGACTTGTCCACTTTCCTTGTTTTACCAGGAGGACACAGAGAGGCGAAGAAAAAGAGGCTGTTTGTTGCATTTTGGAAGGATGTAAACTGAATCTCAGAGGGTTAAAGTTAGAGGTGGGACTGCGATTAGAGCCCCACTCGAAGTCCTCATGAAAGGCTTTCCCACTGGGACATCCCGAAGTGGGTAGAGGAAGTAAGGTTGGGAAGGGAGGAGATGGGAGGGGAGTGGGTATGTGACTTGATATTGATTAATGCATCCCAGTAGCTCTGCATTTGAGGGGCCCTTCCTCCTGGACCTGAAGGTGGATGCCCTGCACCGTCTTACCAGGTCTCTGTGGATGACACACGCCTCTTCCAGGTAGGCCATGCCCTCACACACGTCCAGGCACATGCCCAGCAGGGTCTCTGCAGCCAAGAGCCCCCGCTGGCTGCGCAGGTAATCCGACAGGCAGCCATGCTCCATGAACTCGAACACGAGGCAGATGGGGGCCTGCTCCAGGCACACCCCGTACAGCTGGACCAGTTTGGGGTGAGAGAGTTTCCTGGAGGAAAAAGGCAAGGGGTGAGATGGTCCACATTTAGTTTCCTGAAAAAACTACCCGCAAAACACAAAGGCGTGTAACTCGAGCCTAGCCCTGAAGGATGGCAACTGTGTCTGAGGATGAGCGGAGGCCTGTGGGGCTGGCATGTTGTGAACCGGAGGAGAGATGGGTAGGAGGTGAGATTCACCAGCTGGCAGGGCCAGGCCATGCCAGGCCTGGGGACCAGGGTGAGAGTGTGATTTTATTCTCCGTGCCATAGAAAGCCATCGCTGGATTTGAGCAGGGAGCTGGCACAGCACGGCATCAGAGTGCTATTTAAAGAACACAGCCGAGAACACCCGCCCCACGGCACCTCTGTCTGCCCTGGTCCGGACCACTCACATCATGACTTCAGCCTCCTCTAGGAAGTCCTCTTCAGACATAGCTCCTTCCTGAATGGTTTTGATGGCCACCTTGTCCTTGTTGAGCCAGTAGCCAAGATGCACCAGTCCGAACTGCCCGCTGCCGATCTCCTGCACGAAAGTGAGCTCCGAGGGATGGATCACCCATTTCCCTGGAGGCGACAGAGAGGGTTTTCCAGGGTTGGCCAGCGGTACTCAGGCATTGTTTGCTAATACGTTGCTAATAGCTTTTAGTAGAGTGCTCTGTACAAAGTAGGGGTTCAATAAGCACTTAATCGATGAACGCTCAGCTAAAACCAATGGACATTGATTTGGCCAAGATAAATGGTCTCATATATAAAACTCTCTTACTCACACACATACATGCTTTATTTGTACACACATCTCCAGGTGTACCTGTTCTAATGGCCATTCTAAGTCTGGGGAAGACTGAGGTTCATGGAACGCCCATTCAGATTTGCCCCCAAACCTTTAGGGACATGAGTTTTAGGCAAAAGTATAACATTTCTAAATGCACTGCTTACCATATCTCAGCCCAGCTGTGATGGGGGCTTTCTGCCTCCAGGAACAAACAGGGTAGCGAAGGCGCGTGACCAGGCCTGGGTTGATTAAAAAGCCAAAGGCTGTGGTTAGAGCTTTGCTGTACCAACAACCATCCCAGTTAAATCACCAGGAAGAAATATAACGCAGTGCAAACGCTACTTTTATTCTGGAAAACAGATCCCAAAGCCCAGTAATTGACATTCCACCCTCTCTGAGAAGAATCAGAAACACAGGTGGGCAGGTGGCGAAATCCCAGGATCCCAGCAGCAGAATTGGCTAATGGAAAATATGTAATATAATCCAGTGTTTGGCACCCTTTCCTATTTGTCTATTTACTTATCATTTAAGGTCAGCGTGTCTGACATGAAGAAACCAGGCTCGTCGTTTGTCACTTTTCTCCAAGTGTCTGTGGGAGCCCCCTCCCCCGTACCCTCCCC
>NW_006292696.1:6431334-6433215 GCF_000327345.1 Myotis davidii | reverse complement strand
TTGAACACATACTTTTCAGCCACATAGTATCGCTTGGGGTTGTCATTTGTTTCTTTGATGTGATAGTGCTTTATGCAGGGGTTGCTCTCACTTAAACAAATGAAACAGAAATGCAATAATTACGAAGCAATGCTTTGACACAAAAATGCCAACTGGTATCAGGTTCCTACTAGCTTTTGTGTGTTTTTTCCTCGCTCACAAAGACGACAGGTATATGTCAACCTGTGTCCGTCTGGACAGGTTGGCCCTGGGTGCTGTTTGAAGGACTGGAGTCTGCACCTGGACCCGGTTAGAGTCAGTGCCGTGATGTTTCTCCCACAGCCACAAAATGGGAGTGGCCTCATATGTGCCATGCGTTGGCCTTCCCTGCTCTAAGGGCTTACCTCGTTATCAGCATATGCTAGGGAAGCATGCTGGGCCCTCTGCACCAGTTTGATGTGTGCAGCAGAGTTAACCTAGCAGCCCTGACTCATGTCCTTAGAAAGATCCCCCTTGCAAGGTTGGCCCTGGGCTGGCATCTGAGACCTCGGATTTCGGGAGGATTCTCACCATTCTCTAACTAATAGGGGTGGCTCCCTGGGCCTAAATGGTTTGTATAAACACTGTGGTGATGCCCAAGGCCTGCTTTTCTTCTGGGAGCCTGGACTGTTGCTATGTGCTAGGCAGAGGCTGCCTACGTGGCCAGCCCCCAGTGAAAACCATTGGCACTGAGTCTCTCCTGAGCTTCCCTCGTAGATGCCACTCCCTACCCCCACCCCTCTACCCCTCTGCCCCCTGCCCCCTGCCCCTCACCCTGTTGTCCCAACTTGCTGGAGAAGTTCCGCATGCCCTGTGTGACTCCACTGGGAGAGGACTCTGGTCGCTTGTGTTTGGTTTTCTCTGGATTTGGCCCCAGGTGCCTTTTGCTGATTTTGCTTTGCACCCTTTGGCTGTGGTAAGTCTCAGCCTCGAGTACCACTACATGCTGAGCCTGGGAAGTCTTCCTAGTGAATCACTGAACCTGAGGGTGGTCTCAGAGACCTCCATGCCGCTTTGGTTGGCCCTCCTCCATTCTACCTTACGCAGTTGCGTGTCACTCTCGCCACTGTCCCCCAGGCAGGGCAGAGGTGGGCCCCTCTGTGATGTGCACCTCATCTTTCCCACCCCGGGACAGCACCCTTCCTCTCTGTTGCCTGTCTAAACCCTGCTCTTGCTCTGAGTCTTGCTCACATCCTCTGTCCTCCAACAAGTATTCCACGAGGACCCCTTCATAATTCACTTTCCCTCTTTCTTTGTTCCTGGTAATTGCCAAACTGCTTACTCGTCCTGATTTTCTGATTAGAAGAGAATTTGACATCATTCTACAGAGATGGAAACTGAGGCCCGGAGAGTGGCAGACAAGTAAGTAGAGAGGGTCCTGCAGGCAGGCAGCGGAGTCATGACGGGGCTGGCCGCTCACACTCTGTTGCCTCAGGAAAGTGCAGGCAGCTCCCCGAGCCTCAGTTTCTCCTTTGTGAAGGGAGCATCGTAACACCTGCCTTCAGGGCTCGTTAGGATTGGACATGGTCTGCGATGTTCTGGCACATAGTAAGGACTCGGGAAATGGCAGGCAGCTTCATTAGCAGAGCCAGAACTAGCATTCGTATCTTCTCGCTGCCAGCCAGAGGTATCTTTTTTATTATTCTGCGTAATTAATTACAAACTCATCAAATACAGGGCCAGGTATTTTCTTTCTCTGGAGCTCTGCACTCAGGGATGCTCGCCGGGAAAGGAACCTGGCACCCAGCCCCAGCTCCTAGAGAAGTGAACTGATTTCACCAAGGTCTTCAAGCCCGTTCACAGTCTCCAATGACTGCTTGTTTGTCTGTTTCCTTGACCTTATTTTGGATTATTGTCTCCATG
>NW_006292696.1:6429515-6431315 GCF_000327345.1 Myotis davidii | reverse complement strand
ACCCTTTGACCTCTTGCTCTGACATTGCTGTGGGTTGCCCTCTTCATCCCCTTCAGGACGGCCTCTCCCCACTCTGCCAAGTGAGGTGGCGCCATACCTTACGATGGCCTTGGTGAAGACAGACAGGGTGTATGTGCCTGGAGTCCTGGAATCCCGTACCATGAAGGCTCCTTCTTTGCCCTGGAATGGTTAGAAAGAATGGAAGGTTAGCGATCCCAGAAAACCAGGCGGGGTGGTGGTGGTGGTGGTGGTGAATCTGTAGGCCAGCTAGGCACAGAGCAGACTTTCAGCAACAATGGCTGCCATTTTACATATTCATTCAACAGATACCTCTCGGGCTCTTACCATGGGCCATGGGTCAGAGACTATTCTAGTGAGGATCTAAGTAGTAATGAAGACAAACAGCCCTCTTGGAGCTGGCCACGTGCCAGATTCCTTGCAGATACTGTCCAACCCTCACCACAACACTACAATCTAGAAGTTACCATCTTCGATTTCCTGATGAGGATACCGAGTGCCAGAGAGTTTAAGTGACTTTCCCATGACCTACAACCAGTAAGGGGCAGACCTGGCATTTGAACCTTGAACGTGGCCTGTGAGCAAAGCCAGTACTCATTCTACTACTCCGTGGTGCCTCCATTCATCGAATGTTAGAAGCCACATCTGCATTCCCCCACAAGGGCATAAGCTTTCTGTCCTGGAAACTTTATCAGTCCCTTAATGGGAAAAAAAATCTGTTAGGCCGTTTCCAAAGTGTCGATTTTGCTATCGGGCAAAAGGAGAAAAAAATGTGAAGCTCCTGAGCACACGAGGGAAGTGGAGAGAAGGGGAAGACCCAAGTATGTCCCCTTCACTTCCCCCGACAATATTGCGAGCGCTGATGAAATCAGTATAAGCACACGGATATTCCAGTTTATTTCTTCCTGGTGGCAACTTTAAAATCTTAGCTTTGTTTGAGTGCTTCATGTCTAATGCTCTGTTCCCACCCACCTGTAAATCTCTGCTGGTAATATTGGCAAAACCTATTATTATGATCTACTTAACGCAGACATAGTGTGGTCAAGGGAAGGCCAGAAAGAGACAGGAACCTTGTGTGGTGGGCATACACTTGTAGCATGTGGAGCAAAGCATACACAGTTTAGAACAACACAGGCCCCTCCATTCCCTAACCCCAATGGTGGGCTGTCTACACATAAAAGTAATACCCACAGATGGCCATGCTAATTGTGTGAATCCTAGAGCCTCAGGGTTAGAAAGGACCATGTAAAGGCTATCTAGTTCATGGTTATCCCAACTTCAGCACCATTGACCTCTTGGGCCCCGTAATTCTATGTGGTAGGAGCCTTTCCTGTTTATAGCAGCATCCCTGGCCTCTAATCACTAGATGACAGGCATTAGCAAGTGTCCCCTGGTGGACTAAACCACCTCTGGCTGAGAACCGCTGATCTGGCCTAACTCCCTAAACCCCAAGTCCCAAACTTCGTTGATTATCATAAGTCCCTGAGACAAAACAAAATAGCAACAGCAAACAACTGACCATGCTCTGCCCCAAATCTACAGACTAGAATCTTCAAGACGGGGGCCCTGGTACCTGAACTTTTCCAAAGCCATGTGATCCTTATAGACATTCAGGTTTGATGTCCACGGACCGAGCTACACAGGCAGCTCTTACTTATAACTGTCCTGATGAACGGTCTCTGTCTCACAAAGCACTGAGAGTTAACGGCTTATCCTTGCACAGAAACACAATCTGCTTCCTCTCACTTGGCCCTAAACATGCAGGATGTGTGTGTGGGGGGG
>NW_006292696.1:6429061-6429482 GCF_000327345.1 Myotis davidii | reverse complement strand
GAGATTGGGGACAATTGGCTCTTACAAATGCTGTTCATTGTTGCCAAACATATAGTTTACCACATAAACTTTGTGAAACTCCCCAAACTCCTCTTATCTCTGCTGGGAGTTTCAAGAGTCTATTTTGACATTTGGGAGGGGGGGTGGGTGGCTGGGTGGAGAATGGGGGAATTGGATGAAGGTGGTCTAAAGGTACAAACTTCCAGGTACAACATAAATAAGTCTCGGGGATGTAGTGTACAGCATGGCGACTATAGTTAATGATACTGAATTGTGTATTTGAAAGTTGCTGAGAGAGTAGGTCTTAAAAGTCATCATAAGAAAAAAAACACCTTGTAACTGTGTAGTGATGGCTGTTAATTAATTGTGGCGATCAGTTTGCGATATACACATATAGGAAATCATTATGTTGTCCACTTTG
>NW_006292696.1:6413766-6428929 GCF_000327345.1 Myotis davidii | reverse complement strand
TCCACGGACCGAGCTACACAGGCAGCTCTTACTTATAACAATCCTGAAGAATGGTCTCTGTCTCACAAAGCACTGAGAGTTAACGGCTTATCCTTGCACAGAAACACAATCTGCTTCCTCTCACTTGGCCCTTTTGAAAGTTGCTGAGAGAGTAGGTCTTAAAAGTCATCATAAGAAAAAAAACACCTTGTAACTGTGTAGTGATGGCTGTTAATTAATTGTGGCGATCAGTTTGCGATATACACATATAGGAAATCATTATGTTGTACACCCTGAACTTATGCAATGTTGTATGTCAGTTTTGTCTCTCAACATCATGTTTGTGATATTCATCCACCCATTAGGTGTAGCATAGATTGTCTTCCAAATGTCTCCCCCTTTGCTAAATAGTGAAGCGTTTGCTCTTGCCTCATTGAAATGTGATGGGTTAAACGCAAGGCAGGAAGAAACAAAACTTCAACAGAGGCCAGCTTTCTCTCTGTGTGTAAGTTATTCTAAAGGGGAAGAAACCTAGACCAAAAGCCCAGAAGTTTAACAACTGTCTTGTGAAGAGGGGAGTGGGTACATCTCTTCTATTGAATTAACAGCATTTTGTTGTTGCTATTCCTTCCAAGAAGCCATTATTATTTTTTTTTTAATTTTTTTTGGACAGAGATTTGTAATCAGAGCCGGGCCCAGCTGTTAACAAGAGTCATGGCAGACATGAGGAGCCTGTGAGGCCAGGTTTGCAGTCAGCTCTGCGGTGCAGGAGGCCCCGAGCTCCTCCTCCCCTGCAGTTGCTCTAGGCGACAGGCAGCGCTGGTGACAGGAAACTCTGGTTTGGGGCTGAGGGGGCCTAGAGTTCTGGGGAAAATGAGGCATCCAGCACATGCCACACCACCTACTTCCTGAAAAGGGCTCAGAGGAAGTCACAACCACCAAGAACAGGGGAGGCTGAAGGGTCTTGCTCATATCACTGCGATACACTGGGGCACTGGCCTGAGTGATGCAGCCCAGGGCAGGGGAACGTCACTCCAATGGGACATTGTCAAGGTCTCTATTTACCTTTTATATTTTATTTTTTAAAATTTATTTTATTGATTTGTCACAGAGAGGAAGGGAGGGGGATAGAGAGTTAGAAACATCGATGAGAGAGAAACATCAATCAGCTGCCTTCTGCACACCACCCACTGGGGGTGTGCCCGTAACCAAGGTACATGCCCTTGACCGAATCAAACCTGGGACCCTTCAGTCTGCAGACCGACACTATCCACTGAGCCAAAACGGTCAGGGCTATCTTTTATATTTTATCTAGAAACAAAAAGTATCTCTCTCATCATTGATGTTTCTATCTCTCTCTCCTTCTCCTTTCCTCTATGAAATCAGTAAAAATATAGTTTTAAAAAAAGAAAGAAGGAAAAATACCCAGCTGGTGTGGCTCAAAAGTTGAGCATATGAACCAGGAGGTCCCAGTTCAATTCTGGGTTAGGGCACATGCCCGGGTTGCAGCTTAATCCACAGTGGGTGGCGTGTAAGAGGCAGCCAATCAATGATTCTTATCATTGATGTTTCTCTCTCTCCCGCTCCCTTCCTCTCTGAAATTAATAAAAAAAATAAAAAAAATAATTAAACTGATAACAATAGACGAAAAATCATGCCAAGGACGTGTTACCTGAAGAGTTGATAGGACACCATAGGAGATGCTTTTCTGTGGTTCCCAAACTTGGGTAAGTCCCAGAATCACCTGGAGCCACCTCCAGAGTTTCTGATTGGTGAGGGCTACAGTCTTAGAATTTGTATTTTTTAAAAACCTCCCCCAATAATGCTCATATCAGCCAGATTTTCCTTAAGCACAGTTGTTCATTTGAAAGCATTTGTTAAACATTTTATGTATTCATTCATTCATTCATTTATTGAGCAACTACTTGGTACAGTTCTGGGTTCCTAGGTACAGTAGGTACATGATATGGTAAAGTATCTCTAATCTAGTGGAAAAATATGTATAGGGCACTACATCAGGAGACTTAGTTTAAAAATGAAAGAAATCCATTATTGGTTAATGAAAATGAGTCAATCCATGTCATAATGGTCCTATACTTGTTAGATAAGGAGGCACTAATATACCCATGAAACAATTCAGCAGTTGTTTCAAACAGCATATAACACTTGTGTTACCTAAGGAGGCAAAAAGGACTTGATAAAGTAGCTCAGAGTATTAGTAAGGAGGAATGTTTCAACATCCAGGGCAAGCAGACTGTATTTAAATTCCTTCAAAGAACTGCTGTAAAATAGGAGTCATTTATAGCTCAGCATTCATGAGGCCATAGGCAATACTTCACCAACCAATGTGTGTGATTGAAAATAACAAAACTGCACTTGTTTTAACTCAGTATAATCCAGGTTTTCAATAATTTTGCACTCCTCTCAATTAGCTGAGTTTCACTATGTTATCCAATAACATAGGTTGGAGAAGCCAGGTGCCAGGCTGGCTACATATGGATCCCAAGTTTGACTGGAAAAATACAGATCCCCAGGACCTCAGGCTAGAGATTCTGACCTGTAGGTCTGGGGTGGTCCCTTGGAATCTGAATTTTTAAGTTTCCTAGTGGGTCCTAGATGGTTTGGCTCAGTGGACAAAGCGTCGGCCTGTGGATTGAAGGATCCTGGGTTCGATTCTGGTCGAGGGCACATGCCCGGTAGGGGGCGTATAAGAGGCAGCCAATTAATGATTCTTTCTCATCATTGATATTTTTGTCTCTCCCTCTCCTTCCTCTCTGAAATCAATAAAAAATCAATAAAAATCAATAAAAAAATGAATAAATAAATAAATAAAATTTCCCCAGTGGTTCTGTTGGGAACACCGGGAAAAGATTAAATGCTAAGTCAATGTGGAACCAAATAGAAACCAGAGTCCAATAATGACTCAGCTCAATTCCTCTTCTTCCATGAAATCTTTCTAACTCTGCTAGCATCTTCTCTGAACTCAGAGACCACTGCAAGCCTGCCTCATACGCTCATAGCTTATCTTAGATTGCCCTTGAAGTTTTTTTTTCAGAGTTTGTTTTGAAAATAAAACAATAGAGCCCAAAGCTCACTGAGCTCACAAATCCTAAGTATTTAGTCCTGTGCTCAGCAACATGGTGAGGTCCTGGAGTTTATATTAAGAAGTCCTCATAAAGGAAATGGTGCAAGTATACTATAACTGAGACAGGTGATCATTGAGACAGCCGGTATAACAGACTGTGTCACAATCATCACTGGTAAACACAGAGTCTTTTGGAGACTCCACAGACACCTAAACCTTCCCTTTTTGATGAGGACAAGTTGCCCAGGGGCAGAACATCTTACCTTGTCCTCTCGTTAGCTGCCTGCTAAGAGCAACTTACCCAAAGAAGAAAAACCCACGTTCGCTATCCCCAATATGGCTGTGGACTTTCCTTCTCCCCTCCCATTTTCCTCTTACAGATATTGTATTTGTTTCCTCTGATAGAATGAATCAATCTATTCTCAGTTTCTCTTGCGCAAAAGTAAACAGACATTAATAATAAACTCTGTGTCTTTAAATTATTCTTTGAAAATATTCGTCATCCTTCTACCTTCCCATCACAGCCTTTCACACCTTTCCTGACATCTTCCCAGGTTCCTTGTGTAAACTCCTAACCACTGTCCAAAATCATGGATGGTTTGGGTGGCCAATTATCCATTTGCCTGGGACTGGTGGGGGATAGGGGTGCCCCTGGGACACAGGAGTCTCCGTTTTACAAGTAGAACAATCCCAGGCAAGCCAAGACGAGTTGGCCATTCCAGCTTCATTCCCTTCAGGAAAGATTTGCATTTGATTCTTAAAGATAGGAAATACTTTCAAACCACAGCTGGAAAACGGTATATGATGACATGGCAAGAATAGTGTTGATATTTGGTATAAGGAGACTGATGCCTTCATTAACTCATGCCTACTGCCTACTGGTCTCACTGGGAAGGCTAGGGTTGGGCACTAGACATAGCATCATCTGAATTATTAGACTCGGATGGAGAGATTTTTCTTTAAATAGCTAAGGCCAGCACAATTTATTTTAAGTCAAAAGGCGGGTGAAGGAGACTTACTGTGTCCAAAAGGAGTTTTTCAGCTTTGTCTCGGCTGATACTCTTATTGTACCACCTGAAAGCAGGAAAAAGCCACATATCAAGGACATTTAAAATTTTTGATGATTTACTTGTGAAAGATAATTAATGCCAGAAATACCTCCAGGAGGGGGAATATGCATTTTTATTTGGCCCAGGCTTCACCATTCTATATTGCTGTACAGTCGGTTGGAATTTTGGGTTTGTCTCCTCCATCATAAATTAGGAGATTTGAATTAAAAGCAAAAACCAAACTTCCAAGCCTGGTGAGCATTTGGAATAAACGCATATTTCTTTCTACAGGCACTGCTTATTTAAAAAAGAATTCTATTCAAGCATGTTTTATGTGTTTCATTGTAGCTCAAGGATTCTTGGAACTGATGGCTCTTTTAGCTGAGGGGTGAGGTGATTTGTGTACTTCATCAAAATGAATCTCATATTGAGAGACTCTTCAGAAAATAAATGACAGCTCTTCCCTGTAGAATTTATTCAAATTTCGGCAGCAAATGACTTGACCGCATTTGAACTACTAAGAACCCACAGAAGTTAATAGAAGTCTTCACAGCTAGCATTCCTCAACCTTGGTATTGCATATTTGGTGAGGACTTAAAAAAAATTTTTTTAAAAATAATTTCAAGGGTATAGAAAAGTTGTAAGACACTATAAAAGAACTCCCATATACACTTCCCCCAGAGGAACCAATTGTTTACATTTGCTTTACCAGTGTCTCTGGATAGATAAATATATATTTTTCTGAACCATTTGAAAATAGACTTTTATTCCTAATGAATTTAGTATGTATTTTGAAGAAATAGAGTATACATTTATATAACCATCATGTAATTATCCAAATCAGGAAATCTAACAGTGATACAATACTATTATTTAATATCAGACTTTATTCAATGTTCATCAGTTGTCCCAATAATGTGTATTACAGCTAATTTTTTAATGATTCAGAGCCAATCCAGGATTACTGAATCCACAATTCGTTCCTCCAAGAACTCCTGGTCTGTAGAGGGGGAAGTGTGGTTTAGAAAACAAGATCCAGTGTGCACACTAATACTTCGGCGTTGTTGCTTCTGGGCCTTTCCGCAGCTGAGCCAGGAAATCTATGTACATATGGTGAGTACTCTGGAGGCTGCAATTTGATTGTATTAAACTCTAAGTAGTTCCACTAAAATAATATCCATGTGGGCTCTTCTAAATGATAGCTTGGAACAAACAACACAAGCTAAACAGATATTTAATACCTACTTGTCTGCTATTTTGGTATTGGACGTATGAAACCATGTTTTGAATCAGTTTGTATTTGAACCAGTGCTCATAGCGTTTTTTTCGTTCTCAGTTAAGACCAATATTCCCGGACTCTCAGAACCTTTTCCTTTCCTACAATCTGCATAGGCATCTGAGAAGCATCCTCTTGGTAAAAGGGCAGGTGAGCACACGCCCCCCTCCCCTTCTCCTATATAAAGTGTCCTTCTGCTGCTATTTAGGGATCAGAGTATGAGGAGAAGAAAGCAGGTCAAGAAGAGAAAATGCCTGGTGATTCTATCATCAACCAACAATTTGTTTCTAAACCAAGGAGGACTCCTTAGTACCGTATTTTTGTAAAATAAATAAAATATCTTACTCGTAGGTTTCCAGGTTATTTGCAGATTTTTCCACCAGATAGCTGCTTGGTACATATCCTTCGTGTCTGTAAAAGGGGAAATCAGTGTTTAGACCAATGGTTCTCAACCTTCCTAATGCCGCGACCCTTTAATACAGTTCCTTATGTTGTGGTGAGCCCCAACCATAAAATTATTTTCATTGCTACTTCATAACTGTAATTTTGCTACTGTTATGAATGGTAATATAAATATCTGATATGCAGGATGTATTTAGGCGACCCCTGTGAAAGGGTCGTTCGACCCCCAAAGGGGTCGCGACCCACAGGTTGAGAACTGCTGGTTAGACTAATAGAGGACTAATTTTCACATCTCCATTTTATAAGTTTAATTTGCTAAAAGTCCCTTAGAGTTGGGAGAGTCTCACATTATTTGGCATTACTGACAAGAGATTTTGAAGTTTGAGAATAAAAGCATTGCTAAAAAATAATAACAATCTACCTGTTACAGGCACTAGATTCACTACTGAAACATGAACCATACTAAATAAAACACCACTATTTTAGTTAAAACGTGCTGCTTGCTGTTCTCTCCTCAGTGTGAAAGTTCCTCTACTGGAAAAAAAAAGGTCAATGTGTGGTCTCTATTTTCTATAAGGAAACTTTTTCTGCATTTGATAATCAGTATCTTTTCCACTGTAATGCTATTATGCTACAGTCAGGAAACCAAAATAATTAAAATATAACAAATTACTATCCAACCACAGGTGTCAAAAAATACTGCCAGTCAGCATTGTAAGTTTTAATTCAAAGCCTCCCTAATATTCTTTGTTAATTGAGCTCCTTCAGACATAAATGGTAAAACATGAGAAAAAAGGAAAAAGTCATGTTGGACTTGGGGGTGGGCGTCCCTTTTGAGCAGGACTAAATAATTTTGCATAAACAAAGACATGCAGATTAAGGGACTAATACGCGCATCAAAATACTTCACATGTGTGTGTAGCTTTGTGCTTTCCAAAGCACTTTTACATTCACATTCACGATTGCATTTAATACCACAAGGTGAGAACAGTGTGCCTTCACTCTCTCGGCCTCTGACTCTGTACCTGCAACAAGGGACCTAAACTAGATTACACATACAATCCCTCCAGATTCTGCCAGTCTATCAAAAGATGTCTAACAGTTTCTTGCTTTTTTACTTCGTGAAGTGTTTTGCCATTTTTCAATCGAGTGATGATGTTTGTGGGGAATGTGTAATCTATTTCACAGAATTGTTTTGAGGTTTGAAGAAAGCAAGAATGGGGATGTCCATCATGGGATGATGATCTCATGTCTTGTGCCCATGGCTGACAGAGCTAGTCAGTCATGACGTGCTTTCTTTGGAGAATTGGACTTCCAGCCACAGAAGCCTCCCTAACACCTTGCTCATGGTAGTCAGTGCCAAGTGGTAGGAGTCAGCTTGTTCTGAAATTTGCTATTCCTTTTATATCTCTCTTAATATCTGTTCCTGCCACACCATATGTTCACAATTATAATAATAGGTCAAATACTATTTTTGCTTTCAAGTAGAATGACTGAGTTTTAACATGCCAACCAAAGTGGAGTTATCTACACGAGTGATGATAATTACCTTCACTCGTCTGTGGATATAGAATTTACAAAGACCTTTCACTTTCATCATCTCAATGATTTTTCTCAAAATTCTGAGATAGTCAAAGCTGATATTATCAGGCCTGGCCGGGTAGCTCAGTTGGTTAGAATACTGTCCTGATATGCCAAGGTTGTGGGTTCAATCCCCTGATCAGAGCACATACAAAAATCAACCAAAGAATGCATTAATAACTGGAACAACAAGTCTCTCTCTCTCTCTCTCTCTCTCTCTCTCTCTCTCTCTCTCTCTCTCTCTCTCTCCCTCTCTCTCTCCCCCTCCCTCTTTCCCTCCTTCCCTCTCTCCCTCCCATCAATAAATAAAGCTGATATTATAGTCTGCATTTTGCAGATGAGGAAATGCATTCACAGAGGTTAAGGGACTTTTTCCAAAGTCCTGTGCAACAAGAGCAGCTGACATTAAAGTGCAACTCCTCTGTCTTGCCACCTTGTGTACTTTCCATGATATCGCACTATTACAGAGCAAACGGGGAAATTCCCATATGCCGACTGGCCTCTGGGGTGTCCTCTTCATATCCCTTTGAAGTGCAGAGTTGAGCCTTTCCACAGGGCCCTGAACAAAGGGTAAACTGTCATTTGGGAAAGTGAGACATAGGAGAAGAAATTTCCTGGCACTTCAGGTGCTCATGAAATGTCAGTTGGTTGAAGGGATGGATTTCTGAGTAGGTTCCACTGCTGTTTGGAGAGCCAGGCAGTCTTGAACCTGGGTCTAGTACAGCCTTCCCATATGGGCACAATAGTGCTTCTTTGTGGAATAAATTGTCAGTCTCCCAAATGGTGGATGTTAATAGAAAAACTCAGGAGATTGTTAGATGAGTTTGGGGGCCCCGGAGTGCTTGCTGGGGTGCAGGGAGCAAGCATAGCAAGTGACTGCCTCCCAGCCACTTCTGAGAAATGGAAAGACACCCCTCAATGACTTCTTCCTTCCACTCCCTCTGCTGCTGCTCTCCTCTAACTCAGTGCAGTGGTCATGTTGACCGGCAGGACAAACTACCTCACCTCAAACGCTGGACAGCAACCAGAGAGGCCTTACCCATTCTTGTCTTGAACTCTCCACCAGTGAATCTCAGAGCTGTCCAGCAGGTAGTACTCATCGTTGCGCTGTAGCGTGAGTTCCTGAGGGTCGTTCGTTTGGTAGTCATACAAGGCAATGACCAGGGTTTCTTCATGCTCCTGAAGTGATCGCTGGAGGAAGAAGACAAAATCAAACAAAGATGTAGGAAGGAGGTAAACTGCAGAGCGAGGTCAGCAAGTACTTGAGCTATAACTTGCTCCTGGGAGGGTGCCAGGTCAAACCTCAGTTCCTACAATCCACTGGGGTATTCTCCGAGACAATTGCCTTTCTCTAGTTGTCTCTCTTTATGTGTTAGGATCACGGTACTGAATATGACACAAGGACATTCAATACCTGGAATTCATCACCCCTCCCATTCTACAAGGTGAATTCCAACCACAGTGAATTCCAAGTAGCCACTCACATTTCACAAAAGCCTGCTGATTTCTCCATTTGTACCATGTCACATGTTGCAGCCTCTCTGCTGGAAGCATGACATTCTTGGTGAAGGTGATACAGCCAACACTAAATCATTTAGCCCATGCTTCTCTGATTTGATTTGTGGGTTTGTCCAGATCCATAGACTCATAAGCTGGAATTCCTCTTAGAGGTCATGCAATTCACCCTTTTGTTTAGAATGGGGAAACTGAGGCCCAGATGGAGTAATGGATGTACTCAGTTTAGCACTTGAATTAGTCTTAATGCTCTTTCCACTATAGTACACGGGCTCCCTTCTTGTAGGTTCTGTTGCCTATGTCTCTACTTTTTAAAAAAATATATATTTTGTTGATTTTTTACATAGAGGAAGGGAGAGGGATGGAGAATTAGAAACATCGATGAGAGAGAAGCATTGATCAGCTGCCTCCTGCACACCCCCTACTGGGAATGTGCCCACAACCAAGGTACATGCCCTTGACCGGAGTCCAACCTGGGACCTTCAGTCTGCACGCCGACACTCTATCCACTGAGCCAAACCAGGCAGGTCTGTCTCTACTTTTTAATACCTTTCTTAGGATGAGAGATTGAGGACATGAAGAAGAGACTGTAAGGCTGACAAGTCCAGGATGGGCACACATGCTGCAGGCTGGCAGATTTAGTGAGAGAGTAAATTAGGGAAGAGATTGTGATTACTGGCTAGAACGAGATTGTTGTTATAAAAGTCAAAAATTCTCTGAGTCCTTGAAGTATTTGGTAGCATAAAAATACTAGCGCTTAAAAGAGAGGAAAAAAAAGAATTTTTTTTTTTGTGTGTGATCCCAGCTGTGCCCAGAATGGAATTTGAAGCCTAGCTATTTATGAAGCTTGTGAGGTGGTACATTGGCTTCCTTGAAGTAGAGTTGATGGGCCTGAGGCTTTTGCCCTAAGAAGAAGGAGTTGTGACAAGGGCATCTGAAGGTAAAGGCGGGATATAACTGTTCCACGGTCTCTCTCACACAGAGCATCAGGCCTGTTAGCTCAGACTGGATTAAAAATACATATAGCACCTCTAGATGCCCATTCAAGATGCTGTCACCCATTAGGGGACAGAGCACAAAAGTGAAGGGAGAAATAAATTCAAGTGGTTCAAGGTAAGAAATGTTGCAATGGATTTAAACCTGTGGTTGAGAGTAGAACAACGACCGCAAAGGCCATGTGCTCTGAAAAGTCTTCAAGAGCCAAGTGGCAGAATCCAAGGAGAGCGGGGTGGGCAGTGTTTTCTTGGATAGTGACAATCAGACAAGGGCAAACTAGCTTAAGGCGTAGAGGTGTGTGGGTTTAGATGAGACTGGGGGGGAAACCATCTGCGTGCCAGGGTGGTGAGATTCCGAACCATGTCTTCAAGAGATGCGGTGAAATATCTTTAGAAGATCAATGAAAAAAAGAGGGAGAAGAGCTCATTTTCTGCTACAACTTAACACACTGCTTTCCTGTTGTGAGGGATGAGGCCGATGACACAGATCTAAAAACCAGCCTGAGGTTTTGAGCGATTTAAAACTTCTCTGATGAGGACACTGCCAGTTTCTGAAATGTCACCGTGTGGAGGGAAGCAGCAGAGCTCATCCTTTGGGAAGAGCAGTGAGGAAGCAGAATCAGTAGGTTCTGGAATTAAAGGGCAAGTACTAAAATGTGGTGTTTGGTATTGATATGATCATAAGGGGCAGGCTGATCTTTCTCCTTTTTTTTTTTTTTTTTTTTGTCTTCTTGACTAAATAGCTTCCCCAGAGTTGACTCAATATCACTGAAATCTTGGCCAGTGTTTCTCAAACTTCAGTGTGCCTCAGACTCACCTGGAGCTTTGTTTAAATGCATATTGCTGGTCCTCTTC
The DNA here is from genome assembly GCF_000327345.1 of Myotis davidii. NCBI lineage: Eukaryota > Metazoa > Chordata > Mammalia > Chiroptera > Vespertilionidae > Myotis > Myotis davidii. The sequence continues at coordinate 6,418,192 of NW_006292696.1, read as the reverse complement.
CCCAGGGTTTTGATGAAGTGGGTCTGGGGAGGGGCCTGAGAGTCCGCATTGAATTTCTAACAAGCTCCCAAGTGATGTTGATGCCGCTGGTCCATGGACCAGACTTTGAGAACCATCACTCAAATTAGAGACCACCCCACCAGAAACTCTGCAGCCTACTGGTTTGACTCCCAAGTGTCTGAATGGCCTTGGGGGAGTCCCAACATGTCTCTTGGGACTTGATTTCCTAAGCGTTAGGAAGAGAATAAAGCCTTACCTCTCTTGAGCAGCTAGAACTCCTAGTGAGTTTTGAACTAGTAAAAGTGCGGAAGTGCTTTGAAGGATATAAAGTAATATCAAATACATGCTTCCAGAGTGCCTTTATGTAGAACGATCATGCAATTTTACATAGAGTAAATATGCAAGTTTATGTGGATGTGAGCGGCTATTATACTCCAAAGTGGTCAGGTGGCTGGGCACACCATTTAATACAGTAAGTGTTTGTTGAGTGGACAAAGTGAGGTGAAGCTTTAGCAGCTCAGTGGCCCATTTACATGGACAGACCCACGAGACAGTTCAGGCCCAAGAAACCCAGTGTGCTGAGTTCAGCTGAAGCACGACACTCTACTGGTATTGCCTTCACAGAGGGTCTGAGGAATCCGGGCACGCAGGAAAATGCAGACGGGAGCATGCCAGTCAAGCAGCCCGCAGCAGTGGGCCCACCCTCACCCGGCGCTAAAGGTTTCACTCACCCTGTTGTCTTCAGGAGTAGGAGGAAGAGGCTTCTTTGAAGCTGAAATGAGAAAAACAGAAAAAGAAAATGAGCCTAAAACTGAACATCCCCAACCGGAGGTGAGCCGTCGGGGGCTTTTCAGAGAAAAGGGGCCCTCTTTGAGGAGAACAGCAGGAGAAAGGGGCAAAAAGAGCCGGTGAGACACAGAAATACAAAGACCGACCCTGGTAGAACCTCTGTTGGTTCTCCCTCAGCCTGCTGGTTCACCGTGTCATTCTAGGAGACGCCAGGAACTTCTGGAAGCCAATATTCCAGGCCTCTTTTTCTGTGTTCCCAGGCAAAGCCTAACCCCAAGGTTGTGACAGGGATTAGGCTTGTGTCCTTCCTGGAGGCTTCCATGATGGCACCTGCTAAGCCCAGGAGTGGGAATGGCTGACTCAGGGGGACAGTGACTCACTGGCTTCCTGATGCTGTTGTGGGCTAGAGGAGGAGGTGGGAGAGGGGGCGGCCACCAAGGCTGAAATCCACTTTTAGTTACCTTAGGGCCTCTGAGTATGTGTTTTTGCTGCTTCCTCCACACAGCACACACCAACACCTTTCTTGATCTCTCCTCTCTCCATTCCTTCTGTCCTCCTTTCTTCTCTCTTCTTTCTCTTTCTTCCTCTCTCTTTCCCCATCTCTCAGCATTTCTCTTTTGAGACCCTGGAAAGTCAGGCCTGGAATCCATGGACCAAGTGTGCATGTATGGGTGGCATATAAGAGGCCGTTCACAGGCTTCTGCTCAATTCAAAGACTTCTCTAACAATCAGAGATAAGAGGGGACTGGGCTGCATAAGTAGGTGGTGAGTTGCTCATCTCTGCATGAGGCTGACTTGATGTTGGGCAGCCTGTGTCAGGGATGTGGTAAGAGGAGGTTCACCTCCTTTTGTGCTAACTGCTTGAGCACGGGCAGGGTTGGGTATTGAGTATGCAATTCACAGAGAAGAGGGAAAACTGACATAATAGGAAGCATGCTTCTTACTCAGCATTGAACTTGGAGCCAGGAGCCTGGCATTCTCACCCCAGCTCCACCACATACCAGCGGTGTGGCCTTGGGCCCTTCTGGCCCTGAACATTCTGTGACTGATCTCTTTCTTCCTCCGGCCTTGTTCTTCCCTTCCTTCCTTGCCCTCTGTGTGAAGTTGGTATGTGGTGAGATCAAGGCCAGTTCTGGTTGCAAAAATAAGTGTTGCTGTGGGTTGGGTACAGCAGGGTCCATTTTTACTCAATTACCTCTCCTGCTTCCCAGACATACATACACATACTGTTATATCTCAGCTGCATTCTCGGTCCACAGATAAGAAAGACTAGTAGACACATGGCCATTTATGGAGAGCTCAGTAACTGCCAGAAGCTGTGCTAAGAGCTTTGCATAACCCAACAACCCCACAAAGTAGCTACTTATAATCATTGCCCCCATTTTATAGATGAGAAAACTGACTCAGAGAGATGCAGATAGGTTAAGTAACATATGTAAAGTCACATAGCAAGGAAGTGATGGGGCTGGGACTCACCCCCCGCCCAAGTGTTTTTCACCCCTGAGGTCTGTGGAATTGGATCCTTCCCTGTATGTGTGCCCAACACAGGAATCCTATGAGACTTCGCCCAAAGCTAACGATCATGTGCTGTGTGCACAGCGTGGTATGTTCTCAGACTCTTCTCTTAGCTCTGTCAAAGCCGTGGTGCATAGCTATTTAAAACAAGTCTAAAAGAGTATAAAGAAAGCATGGTCAGGTGGGGACATGATCTAGGTGGCAATGCAGAAGCAGGACCATTGGCAAAGTGACTGCTGTGGGTTCATGTGGGGAGAAGCTCAGTATGACCAGCCTCCCAGGTGTCATCTGGTGAGTCATTCCGATGGTTCTCACACCTCAGTCATGTGTCCACCACTCAGTGGAGGGAAACACTGCTCACCCTGAAGCGATACAGCTGTGACATGCATGGTGGAAACAGCAAATGGAAACACAGATTCAAAGAATTTCAAAAATGGAAAGGGGCTTAGAGAATACTTCAGCTTAGGCCCTCTAAAGCTTCCCTGACCATTTCAGAGATAAAGATGTTAGGGTCCTTCATTGGCCAAGTGACTGATCTGGGGGCCCACAGCAAGGTGCTGGCAGGAATTTGGACACCAGATTCCTGGCTTTGGGAAGGGTTTTCACTCCCTGAGGCCAGCCCATGCCACCCTGTCATTGTGGTCAATTCCACCCATATAAAACCTTCCATTTCCTTTTCATTAAATACTCATCATCTTCGTGAGTATGGTCAACGGGGCTAATGCAGAGGATCATTGATTTCTAAAATTAGATAAACAGTATTCTTCTGGGCCAAGGGACTGGTAACCTTGAACTTTCTCTTCCAAGGTGGAGGGTGAGAAGCAGTGTTTTTTAAACTGGTACTAAAATGGGCTATGACTCAGGAAGCCACGGAAAATCCAGCCATGTGTCACATTTAACACATCCGCCTTAAGTTGTCAATCTGAGGTATTAGGTTTTAGTGCAAAAAAAAAAAAAATTGACAGATGAGAAAAGGTAATTGGACTGAGAGGTTGAGAGGTAAGCGGAATGGGAGCAAAAAATTCCATCATTCCTCTTCAACAGTGGCTTTGCAGAATACTTCCTCGCCGTGTGACCTTGAGCATCCTGAACCCTCAGTCCCCTCTTTCTTTAACATCACATCGTCTACCCCAGGAATGGGAGCATATTGCATATAAAAGTGCATCAGAGTGGAGCTGCACTTTATTGGGGGTTCAGGTCTCCAAGTCATCACATAGAGTAAAATCGAGTTGCACCCCCATCTCCAGGATCTGAGCCCTTGACCTCGCAGGCCAAGCAACAGTTTCTTTTGTTTTCACTTTGCATGTAAGCTGTGGCCTCCTTTTCTCTGACATTGCGGAGGGCCAGGGCAAGTTTGAAGGGGAAGTGGGGAGGAGCCAGAGGGCAAAATAAGCTGTTGTTTTGTTTTTACTTTCTTCCCTCTCCAAGTGTATAGAGTTGAACTTGTGTAATTAATACTGTGTGATGTGATGACTCTATAAAAAATAAATATAATGGGGGGAGGTAAGAGATCAACCAAAGGACTTGTATGCATGCATATTAGCATAACCAATGGTCATGGACACTGGGGCGGTGGGGGTGTGTCCTGGGGGAGGTGAGAGTGGCCTGGGAGGGGTCAATGTGGGGGAAAGGAGACATATGTAATACTTTAAACAATAATAAAAAAATATTATATACATCTTAAGGTGTTCCTAAAATTTAAGATTTAAGTAGACCATGCCATTCAAATTTGCTAACTTGGAAGTTATAGCCGTGCTTCTCAAACATTACTGTGCATACTAATCTCCTGGGGATTTTGTTAAAATACAAATTCTGATCCAGAAGACCTGGGATGGGGCCAGAGAATTTGCATTTCTAACTAGCTCTCAGTTGATGTTGATGCTGCTGATCCAAGGACCACCCTTTGAGTAGGAGGAGGTATAGAGATGGATAAAAAGTCAACAGACCCGATAGTAGAGGCAAGTGATTTTCCTCTGAAATTTCTAAAAATGTAGAATTTGCATCCAGTCTCTGACACCCCTGATGTCGGAGAAGCTGAGAGCTTTTACTTCCTACCAATAGCGAGGTCATGCATTTTACAAAGAAGAGCATTTCCAGTGTCTTACCATTTTTGGTTGGATCG
>NW_006292696.1:6377994-6413116 GCF_000327345.1 Myotis davidii | reverse complement strand
AAAGAAGAAAGAGAACTTACCATTTTTGGTTGGATCGTACTGGGTGCAGCCCACTGCAAGCTTCTCCAGCTGAGCACAGCACCTCCACCTCCCATCCATCCAGAAATTAGGATGATACTTGGACACCAAACTGTTATTATTCCTCGTTTCTGAAAGGGGTTGGCACCAGTGAAGAGTTATTTCCAGATCAGCCTATGGAGGACTACTAACTTGATAACAGCTTGATTGAGATTGGGCCCATCTGTGTGAACTGAGTGACTCGTACTCAGAATAGTCAGAAAAACGGACCTTTTCCCAGGCATATACATGTATGCAGGAGTGCCCGTTGTATCAGCAGATCTCTGGCTCTGCCTTGGGTTAGTTGTATGTCCTTAGGTTGGGCAAAACCCTTGTCCGAGCCTCAGTTTCCCCAGTGTACAATGAGGTTGTTAGACTGGTTCAGTGGGCACCGCAAAGCGCCTTAGGGTAATGGGAAGACTGAGTAGTTGGGATTCCCCCTTCCTATCTCCGCCACTTCCAGCCACAGCAACTTTGCTTTTATCCCTTCTAGATTTGTGGCTTTAAAGTAAGGTTATGGTGAGGTGGGATTTTCACCTTAGCAGCCTGGCTCCATATCGCACGGACCCAAACGCTGTGCTGGTTCTAATTATGCTTTCAGAAAGGTGAGCCTTAAGAAATACCCTCGCTGCTGGCCTGACAGCATTTAAAGCTAGTTAACATTTATTGGGCGCTGACTCTGGGCCAGCTAGCTCCAAGGGCTTTACTCACAGCAGTTCTGAAGGCAGGCACTATTATTATTCCCTCCTACACCCCCTTTTAAAAATAGATGGGGAAACTGAAGCACAGAGCAGTGGAGGAAGTTGCTCAGGCACACATGGCTAGCAAGTGGCAGAGCTAGGACTCAAGTCCAGGTCATCTAACGGGAGGGTCCATGCTCTTATTCTTCACCCCGAACCAGGAGGCAGCAAACTTTTTTCTTAAAGGGCCAGATAGTAAATATTTCAGGTTGCTCATCAGCAGGCAGATTTGATATATTATGTAGGTACTTATATTACCCTTTAAAATGAAACCATTAAAAAAATCATCCTTAGCTTGGAACCTTAAACCAAAAACCAGTGGGGGGCTGGATTTCCTGACCCTGCACTAGACTGGTTGTTGCCATTTGGGCCCAGAGTGAAAGGTTTGGACCTTCCAGCAACATCAAAAGGAAGAAATGTTTGGCCCTCAGCTGCCCTTTATTCTACTGTGGAACCCAAGCCTGCTAGAGGATCAAGGGATCTTAGGACCCAGCCACACAGGAGGTTAATTACCTTCTTTAAGGGCCAACACCCAGCGCTGCCGGCTCTCACGGTCTGGAGCAAACACATACAGGAGGTAGTTGTCATGCACAACCTGGAGACACACACAGAGTTCAAGGTGAGTGGTGTGCCTGGAGATGCATGACTGACCGCAGGCCCACCTGGCTTCCTGGGCTAAGAAGGAGACCTCAGTGTTTGTTGTCAAAAAAGCAAACTCTGGATGATCGGGGGACCAGTGTCCTTTTCATTCAGACTTTGGGGTGCTGTCCAGACACAGAGTGAACCTCCACAGCTTAGGCTGCTTGTCACCAGGTAAGCCATCACTAAATTCAAACAGCTGAAGAGAGAGTTCTCTTGACAGCACCTTTATTTCTCATGTTAATTTTTCAGGAAAGGAAGTCTTTCTGGCATATGAAAGAGTAAGATATTACCTTAGTAGATGACAAATGTTTAACTGGGATTTTAAGAACTTCTCATTCTGAAACAATGTAAGACACCCAAGAAGTTCCAAAAATAGTACAGAGTTCCTGCGTACTTTGCACCCACCTTTCCCCAGTGACAACCTTTTATGTAATCACAGCACATTTTCAAAACCAGGAAACTGACCCTGGTACAAAACTATTAAGTAAACTACAGAACTTCTTTGAATTTTGCCGGTTTTTGTCTTGCACTCACTTGTAATTGGAATTTTAATGACAGGAAAATATACGTTATTCCTTTTACTTTTAGACCTAAAAATTCCAACCCCATGGAAGTCACCTTTCTAGTATGACAGAAGTCTTTTTTTATGCCACCCAGATTGTCAAACAAGAATGATACCCAAGGATGTTCAAGGAGTTATCCACTCCTGGAGAGCTACAAATGCCAAGAGTGGTAATAAGATGTAGGCAATATCATGACCTAAAGGCTAAAGATACCCTCCACCTGCTCTGCCCTATAGAACTTTCTATCACCTGGACAGAAAGCTCTTCCAATAGAACTTTCTGCAGTGATTGCAATATTCTATCACCTGTGGCTACTAGCCATGTGTGGCTATTGAACATATAAAGTGTTCATTCATTCAATGTGTCCAATGTGACTCAGGGCTGAATTTTTAATAGTTTAATTTAAATAAATTCACATTTAAATGCAAATAATAAGATGTGGCCAGTGGCTACTGTATTGGACCGCATAATGCCGGCTAGTTCTCAGATGGTAAAATCTGATCCCTTTTAACCTCAGCACCCCCAAGCAATTGCTAACCAAGAGTTGCAATTGGTCGCCCCAAGTCATGACTAAACTGCACTTAAAGAACATTAGGCTTGGGGCCCTCGCTAGTTTTTTTTCCTCCCCCCACGACTTTCCTTGAGGTAGGAAAGACATAAGGAAAAGGAGAATGAGGAATGACAATTTTTTTCAAGATTTTGTCATTTGTCATCTTTGTTGAATGGATGAATGAATGAATGAATGAATGAAAGTGTAATTGATTGACAGAACACAGCAGCTTTTCCCCTGCCGCTTGTCTAAGTTCTAATGCTAGACCAGAGTCATCCCTGTCTCATCTTCTGTTACAATGACTGAGACTTTCAACCATCATATATAAGGTATGAGGAACTGGTGCCCTCAGGCACAATGACTTACCTGAAAAGGATACTTGTAGTGGCAAGGGATGCTAATGTCACTTTTCACAATCTCGACACATTTGATCCTGGAGAGTTCAATAGAGCCCTTCAAGGTGCGCTTTTTCTGTGGGAGGGGAAAGCACACCCCATTTAAAAAGAGAGCAGACACTATTTTTATCCAGGTTACTTCCGGAAATCCATTACTAGGTAAGATCCATTAGGTTTGTAAACCAACCCTCCAAATACCCAGAAGCGACTCCTTGGCCTCATTGTCTGAGAAGGACCCTGAGCAGAGTCCTAGGAGAACGTGCTCTTTGAATCGCCTTCTTGATGAAGTGACTGATTTCCACTCATGGAGCATGGTGTCTTACATTTCTGTGAGCTTGTGGCATACAGCAGCATTTGCAGAACTTGAACCTGGGATGGGTAGCACAGTCTATGGGAAACCAGCCACACATGTGCCAGTTTTCTCTGCTTTGTGTCTATCCATAGCCTTATTAAGTCAGTAATTAGCTCAGGCCTGATCTGGATGGTGATGTATCCCTTTAGTGGTATCTTTCTGTTCTACATCTGGCTTCTCCGTGCCCCTTAGTTGTCCACAGTCCCACAGTGACAGCCCTGTAGCATGTTCCTGAATCTGCTCTATAACTCTCCCTTCAACACACCCCCAGAAGATCTTACCGGCCCATTTGTCTTTTTCATTTAGAAGCTTGTTAGATATATTTCCTTGAAAACTATTTCACACAATGGTCTTCATGATTTATAATGATGTTACATGTTACCTGTTTGTGAGGGTCCTTGTCCTTGCAGAGTGGGTCCCAGGGGATGTTACCCAATAGGACTGATTCTATTGATGGACTATTGGGCTCATGCAAGGCCAGTTGGGGAAAAGCTTTTTGAGATCAGAAACCTTTCACAGGAGCCTAGAATTAGGCTTCTGTTGAAATTAAAGCTTAATTAATCTGTGGAACCAGTGGACAAACACTTCATTACACCTCATCCCTTCCAAAGAGACAACAAGTGGTGGTGAACTAGGTAAAAGCTTGGAAAGGACTAGGTTCAAAGTTGAGCTCTGATTCTAACTAGCTTCATGATCTTGGACAATTTACCAACCTCCCTAAACTTCAGTCTCCATATCTGATAAGTGAGAATAATAACGCCTACCTTTTAAGGGTTGATTAGGGAAAAAAGGTGTAATTACATTGTTTTTAATAGTTGCCCTCAATAAAGGACACCCTCTCAATTAAAGAGGTTCAGGAAGTCCTCTGACAAGAGAGTTGTGATATATGAGTGCACTTGGCTGGTGGTATTCAGACAGCTATGGCACCATCAAATTGGCCAGAAGTGAGATCAGTCTTTACCTCTCATTTTTTGGTACCCAGATTGTTTGCTGGCCTGTACTTTATTTAGTAGCTGAGGCACAGAACTAATTAAAAAAAAAAAAGTCAAAATGTGAGAAGTGCCTCCTATCAAGTACAGGGAAGCTTTCTGGTATTTCTGTTTAAATTTTCTTTCTAAAATCTACTTCATTTATTTTTGAAAGTACAAAAATCTCTCCATGGTCATTTCAAGAAATAAAACAACATGGAGGTCTATGAAGAAACTATTTATAGTGTCTTATTATCCTACCCTCTCCACAATCCTGAAGCAGTCAAGGTTAACCATTTGGAATGGATGTGTCTTCCCCACACACATTTATAGGATATAGACCAACAAAAACGAGCATCTGCTCCACGCAGTGGTCTACGGCCACGTTGTAATCTAGCATTGTATGAAGAGGTCAGTCTCCCTTTAAAAGCCTCTGTAAACATATGCCCTTTTGACTCAGACTATCTTTTCACTTAGGGTCTTCCACAGCTAGAAATATATGCCCTGATCCTACCCATAATCACAGTCTTTAGAATGTGTTTTTTTTTTTAAAAAAAAAAACAAACAACAGAAGAGTACAAAGGAGCAGTCCTTTCAAAAGCCATTTTGCTACCAGTAAACATTGTGTCTCAGCTTTGAGGTTATCTTGTTTTTTCTATCTCTGGTGGGCTATTTCCTTAGCAGTACACACAGTGAAATGCAACAAAGGGCTCATGGCAGTAATACGACGGCTCCATTTGCAGACATTTTGGAACTCACTTAGTCCCGTGTTTTCTGAGAATAGAAGCCAGTCTCCATCAGATTTAAGGCTAATGCATTTAGCCATTCAGGAAATATTTATTGCAGGCCAGCAATGAGCTGGGCACTGTTCTGAAGGCAGTAACAGAGAGACGAACACAGTAGACTTTCTCATGGAGCTCACAGTCTAGTTGGGAAGGCAATCAAAACCAACAAGTGCTATAAAGACAATAGAACAGATTGATGTGATCAACGTGTGGTCAGGGCAGGCCTTTCTAGAGGGAGGGCATTTGAGAAAAGATCAGAAAGCTGAGAAAGGAGTCAGACATGAGAAGGTCTGGGGAGTGAGCATCCTAGGGATAGTGAATGGCAAGAGCATAAATCCCTGGGGTGGAAAAGTTCTGGATAAGTGTTGGTTGTCAGTAGCCTGAGATCATCATAACTAGGGTATGAGCGGAGGTAAATGGTAACTGGAGTTATGAATAGGGATACAAATTATACATGAAATTCTAAAGTCCCACAGTTTGACAGGAACTTAATGTGAGCCAAATATGTATTTAAAATTTCTAGTAACCACACTAAAAAAGGCAAAAAACAAATAACCAAGTACAATTAATTTTAAGAATATATTCTGTTTAACCCATATACTTAAAATATTATCACTTCCATATGGAATCACCACAAAAAATTAATGAGATATATCACTTTTTTATACTAAGTCTGTGAAATCATGTATTTGATAACACATCTCAACTTGGACCTGACACATTTCCGGTGCCCAGTAGTCACACATGGCTGGTGGCTGCTTTACTGGACAGTGTGGCTTCAAAATTTCCAAAAAAGGCTTCTCCTCTGAACTCAGATGATCTCCTTTGATTTCTTAATGCTCATTGATTTCAAACATGGATTTTAAGAAACATTTGTGCCTTCACCATCTGTCAGGTGAGCCTGCTATCAGGTTTGCTCTTCTGTTGGATGGGTTGATGTTCCACTGTCAAAACTCACTCAGATTCTCAAATGAGAGCGTGGGTTCCCCCCTCACAAGCCATCCTTCTTGGTCAGTCTCTCCAAAGGCCCCCGGGCCATTCTTCCTGGATCTTACAAGACCTGATAGGTGGTAAACAACAGGTCAGCTGTACCTTTCCCCAGCTGGGCACCGGGGAGCCGCCCGTCAGCGAGCCACACATAGTTCCTTCTCTGGGAACTGGTGATCGCCTGTAATCATCCCAAACAACGGTGCTATTTTTGAAAAATACCAGGGTAAAACCTTCCAAGGAAACCACACAAAAGCCACCAGAAAGAGAGACACCAAGTAAAACATGACTTTGTTCTTCCTTGTTATTCTGTCTGCGTTGCTCAGGGTAAAAGGCACAGAATTTCACTTGGCCTTGTCTCCCTCCTTGGCCATGTTCAAAGCTGTCCTCACATTCCAAACCTTCATCCGGGACATTGGACATGTGTCCAACACAATCCAACAGGCGCCCATATACATGTGAAAAGGCAAGCTTGTGTGAGTGGCTTTGATAGCTCCTTTCTCTTTATGTTAATTTTTGTATAAAATAGATTTTTGGATTGTGACTTTCAAAGAGAGAGGCGGGGGGCAGGCAAAATAAAAAAATGATAATGTTTTTGAGCATTTCCTATATTTCAGGCATTTGATGCGCCATCTTATTTAATCACAATCCCCATTTTACAGGCGAGGAAGTTGAGGTTCAGAGAGGTCGAGTCTCTTCGTAAGTAGAAGAGAAGCACACAAGCTCAACTCTAAGACTCCAGAGGCTTCATGACTAGGCTTCATGGCTTTGCACTCACCCTGGCTTTCCACAGAAGGCTTTTATTCCCCAACCCCAACCCCAACACTGAACAGCCAATGGCATGACCGATTTCTCCAAGCCATGAACCAATAGAGATTTGTTTCTGCACATTTGGTCATGCAATGCTCCTGTGGATTTCAAAGGGGAGTGTTTTCCCTGGCTCCTCAGCATAATAGCTCCTCTTTGCTCCATAACATTTGCCCCTTGGCTGCTCAGCTAGCCCGGTAGATACATTAGTGAGACGTTATATGTCTGGTACCCATGCGAGAGGACATCTCTACGCTTCTTGAAACAGCAGAATTTGAGCTTTCTGCTCTGGTGAGGCAGAATGGGACAGAAACAGAACTCTCATGTCAGGAAGACCCACGTCTGCCTGACCAGCTGTGCAACCAGAGACAAGTGTCTTAACTTCTCAGTTGCTTTGTGTTTGTTTGTTTGTTTGTTTAAGTGGGAATAATAATGATCCTTGAATCATGGGTTAATTTAGAGGACTGAAAAGAATGACATAAACTTACCAGCAAAATAAAATCATTCAAATGATATACTAATTCAAATGTCACTTTCCTTGCCTTCTCCAAATGCTGCCCATAAGACAAGACTCTTCTCTCATCTTTAGGTGCCCACATTTTTCTTGGGGATTGTTTTTTTCTGGGCAAATACGTAACCAAGAACCACCATTTGGGAAGATAGCATTAATTTTTTAACTGGAGTCATTTTTTTTTTCTTTGTCAATTATTTGTAAACATAGAGCAAAACAATGAAAGGGACCTGCTTCCTGGTCTTCCCAACTTTGTCACAATGTGAGGACTTTAGCTTTCTATTTCCTCTCAAGTCTCTGGTCCAAACCTTCCTCAAATAGACATTCACCAGAGGCTTGACTTACTTATAACATAATGCTTCACTTGTTTTGGAGGATTATGGATTAGGACAGGTATTAGAGGACTTAAGCCAAGAGGAAACTTGGATAATGGAATTCCAGGCATCAGCTGAGAATATTTCTCAAAGGGGAGTGATGCATTTAAGACTTCCCTGGATCACACTGTACTGGTAAATGTAGTCACATGCTGCCTTCCTTTATCAGTTTCTTTAAAACTAGGAAATCTTTCTGATGATTTTTCTCACCCGAGGATATGTTTATTGATTTTAGAGAGAGAGGAAGGGAGAGAGAGTGAGGGAGAGAGAGAAACATTGATGTGAGAGACACATTGATTGGTTGCCTCCCATATGTGCCCCGACTGGGAATTGAACCCTCAACCTTTTGGTGTACAGGATGATCTCCAACCAACTGAGTTACCCAGCCAGGCTCTGATGATGATTTTAATCAGACATGTCAAATATTTTGCTCATAGCCTCTTCTGGGATGTAGCATAGCCATGGTACCAATCTGAAACCCCACAATGACACAATTGAAATAAAAACTGATGTGTGAGATGAAACCTAAGTGATTGATGTGGGGGTTGTTTGCCATGCTCCCTAGCCGAATGCACAATATCAGTTCTAAAATTAGTTCTAGGGGTCTTCCCGGATTCTAGTTTCATCCCTTCTGCAAACATATGCTAGAGGCAATCCACAAATTCCCTGCCAGTCTCCCAACTCGCTCAGCCTTCTGTCTTTTATGACAAAGGGAACCCTTGTATCGCAGGGGAGAAAAGCAGAGGTTCACAAGGGAGAAAGGACAGGTTTGAATCCCTAGGACAGGTGACATGGACCAGGTTGTCTCGGTTCTCTGAGCTTAGTTTTCTTAGCGCTTCTTCCTTCTTTTAGTTTTTCAGGAGTAGGGAATGCTGACGGCTGCAGCTTGGCGTTATTATGACCTGCACTCAAAGAAGGCACCTAACACGCTGCTTGATACCCAGTGAAGATGTGATTATTACTGTCTCTGTAGAAAAAGTAGCACCCACAAGTACAATTGGTAATTAGCTGTTGCTGGTCCCTTCCCTCCCACCCAGCTTCATCTGAATCTACCTCCACTAAAATGTAAAGTTCTGGGAAGATCTGGAATCAAGGTAGTTGGTTCCGAGGCTCCTGGGCTGACTTAAAAGCCTGGAGACTATGATACATCCCACACTGACTTTTCCTTCATCTTTTCCACAAGACTTTTTAGTCATAGAAACTAAAGAAATACCTGGAGCAACTTAAATATCCACCAAAGGCAAATGGTTAAATTAGTTATGATCCATCCATTCTGCGTCTGCTCTGTAGCCATAACATTGGTGCATATGGAGGGACAAAAGTATTTATATTACATGTAAAAAGCAGGTTTAGAGCAAAAGATGAAGCATTCATCTCACTTTTGGAAAAAATAATCTAATATACAGGATGACACAGAAAAATGTGTACACACTTAACAGCTGGTAGCTCAATTGATGTTTCTTTCTTTTTAGATTTAACCCACTGGAATTCATAATTATTCAAAGTGTGCATTCATTTTGGGATACCCTGTAGATCAGTTTATGCAAAATTCAAAGAGATAATGTAAGAAGGAACACTGCTAACACTGGTTCTCCCTTCTGGGTGGGGTTTGGCAGACTTTTGCAATGCAAGTGATATCTATAAGAATAAAAGCGTAATATGCTAATTAGACTGGACAGCTGAACAACCTTCCGGACATCATTCCGGATGTCCTTCCGGATGAAGCCATGGTGGCAGGGGCCCAAGGCAGAGGCAGTTAGGAATGATCAGGCAGGCAAGTGAGCAGTTAGGGGTGATCAAGTAGGCAGGCAGAGTGGTTAGGGGCAATGAGGCAGGCAGGCAGAGGGGTTAGGGGCGATGAAGCAGGCAGGCAGAGTGGTTAGAGGCGATGAGGCAGGCAGGCAGCCAAGCGACACCTGCGGGATCAGGCCTAAATTGGCAGTCAGACATCCCCTGCAGGGTCCCGGTTTGCAAGAGGGTGCAGGCGGCCGGACTGAGGGGACCCCACCCATGCCCGAATTTTGTGCACCAGGCCTCTAGGACTTCTATAATATCTGAAGTTTTGGTTTTTTTTTACAGTGAGCATGTAAGTTTACTAAGCAGAAAAATTAAAATAATATTTTAAAGCAGTCAGAAAATTTCAAAACACCATACTGTAATACGGGTTTGTCAGATGACGAGGGGAGAAGGGTGAGGGCTGCACATCAAATGCTGGGTGAGCAAAGTGATGCAGCTCTGCCTTGGAACCTCATGACCTCATTAGCAGTAAACAGCAGCCAGGCAGCACCTGACACCTGCTCCTCTGTATCCATGTAGGTTCAAGTTCATGATGGGGCCTCTCATGTTCTTCTTGAGTGATAGCTACTTTCTCCAGAGTTTCAAAAGAAGCAACTCTGTGTGCTTTTATGTGTATTTATCTTAAAAGCGAAGCAATAATTCAGGAATAAGTTCCAACCCTTATTCATATTTGATAAAGACATTAGTGATCCGAGCCTTTAAAAAGTGTGTTTGCTTAAATGCGCTTACAAATTGGGCAGAGAGCAAAGGGCTTCTGCGGAACCAAAGAACTAAGTGCTATAAGCCGTACAAAGGAGATCGTCACGGTGTCCTGCACCTTTTGTATCTCATTGTCTCTGGTCTGTGAACGCTCTTTCAAAGCCCTCCTTCTTTCCAGAATAGTGATATGAGATTTTTAATTAGTTTGAAAGAGTACATTTTTTACATGTACTTTTGAAGCACTGGAGAGTTGGTAACCAGAGAATAGAAAATTAATAACAACTTCATTGCATTTCAGGAAATAACTCCTTGCACAGAGGTGATGTTCAATTAATATTTGTCCATCGGTTGAGTGAGGGAGCAGCAGATAAGACCAAGTGTGCAGCAGAAAATGTTCTTTGTAGGGCTAAGATAACATTCTTAATATAAATGGAAAGATATCCATGTTTAGATAATCTCCCTCTCTATTTGTGAACTCGTGATATCATTGGAGAGAGCTACAATCACATAGTTTCCACTTTTTTGAGCTTAAAGGGTCTTTAGAAATCAATATCTAATTTTTCCATCAGTATCTCTTTTTAAAAAAAATATTTTTTTTATTGATTTCAGAGAGGAAGGGAGGGAGGGAGGAAGGGGGGAGAGAGAGAGAGAGAGAGAGAGAGAAGAGAGACACATTGACTGGTTCCCTCCAATTTTTATTGATTTCAGAGAGGAAGGGAGGAGAGAGAGTTAGAAACATCAATGATGAGAGAGAATCATTGATTGGCTGCCTTCTGCATGCCCCCCCTACGGAGGTCGAGCCCACAACACAGGCATGTGCCCAATTGGAATTGAACCCGTGATCCTTCAGTTCGCAGGACGATGCTCTATCCACTGAGCCAAACCAGCTAGGGTAGTATCTAACTGTTTATGTTAAATATTTAACCTCAAGGTGAAACAACTTTCTAAATTGGCTCTTATCTTTCCATTTCTACTATTCAATTTACACTATGAGCAGGCTGAGGACAAAGACTTGGAAGGCAGCTTGGTTATTATTACAGGTCAAAGGGCAGCCCAGAGGGTAGGGTCCTGGTGTTCCAGCAGAGCCTCTCCACTTTTACCTGTTTCATATGTGGGGGTGGGAGTGCCATGTATAATTTTGTACTGAGAGAGGGCTCCATGCTATAGGAAGTTTGAAAACCACTCATCTAGTCCAATCCCTTGGTATTATGGACAAGAAAATGAAATTCCGGGTAGAATAAGGAATTACCAAGGTCACCCAGGCTAATTGGTGCCAGATCTTCATCCTATTAAACAGCCAGGTTGTTGCTTCCTCATCTCCTTTCCCTTTTCTGGAATTACAGAATTGCAGAGCGTCTGAGGCTTTCAGTCCTTTAGGCCCTGTCTAAAATTAGAGCTGACCTCTATGGAGCAGTCAAAGATGGTTTATGTGTACTTCATTTGCTTCTTAATAAAGACACTTGATGATCTAACCCAGTGGTCGGCAAACTCATTAGTCAGCAGACCCAAATATCAACAGTACAACGATTGAAATTTCTTTTGAGAGCCAAATTTTTTAAACTTAAACTATATAGGTAGGTACATTGTTATTAACTTAATTAGGGTACTCCTAAGGCTTAGGAAGAGCCACACTCAAGGGGCCAAAGAGCTGCAGTTTGCCGACCACGGACGATTTCAGAGAGGAAGGGAGAGGGAGAGATAGAAACATCAATGATGAGAGAGAATACTGATTAGCTGCCTCCTGCACGCCCCCCACTGGGGAGCACGCTCACAACCCTGCACATGTGCCCTGACTGGGAATCGAATCGTGACCTCCGGGTTCATAGGCTGACACTCAACCACTGAGCCACACCAGCCAGGGTGGATTCTTCTGTTTATCAGTTCTGGTAAATTTGGGGGCCCCATGCATCGCTTCAGTCTCTTTGGAAGGGATGTAGCAACAAATAATGGAGACCCTCAGTGTTCTCAGCCTGTGACGCTGTTATCTCACACGTGGTACTCTATCTTAAGGGACTGATTTTAAAAAGGAGACAGCACTGTTTCAGGTATATTATTATTTTTCAGTGTTTTCACTGACTACCTGGAAACACCCTGAAATAAATGTCAAACAATAGATGATAGAAAAATTCATCAATTTGTTTAGACACATGAAATAGATAAGCATATCTCTGAAATGAACCAATTCAATTATTAAAGTTGATGTCTTCAGACAAAAGAATTATGGAGAACATTTTGTGACATTGTTTTTTGTTCATTTTTTTAAAACAATATATGAAGGCTTGCTGCTCTGTCTTTTGAGGTTAATCAATGAGTTTAACCTGATTCTAACTTTTCATCAGTCCTTGCTTCTAGAGACTGTCTGAGCTCAGTGTTGGTCATGAAGCAGGTTAGACACCAGGTGCATTTCCACCAAAATGTGGAGTAGAATGATTCTGTATCAAGTGCTCTCAGGGAGAGCGATGCTATAAGAAAGTTAAAACAGAGTTGCCCGTCGCATACTACACAATAAATCAGAAGAATTCACCAATCTAGACCACATCGTGTGTCAGCTGGCTTCCTGGCTTCTACTCCTGCCCCTTGTATAATCTGTCATCCCCACGGACATCAGATATAAATTCCTTCTCTGACTACCCTCTTCCCAAGCAGCCCCAGCTACTGCTTAGTTTTTCCACAGAACCTACCGCAGTCTATATCATGTATTTATGCTTGCGTATTGTCTGTCTCCTCCACTAGCATGTGAGCTTATATGGGCAGATACCTTGTCTCGATTATTAACCACTGTAGTCCTAGCATCTACCACAGAGCCTGGCATGTAGTAGGTGCTCAAGAAAGGTTTGCTGAACAAATAAATCTAAACCCACCAAAACAGAAAAACTTCCTTGATACAGTGTTAAGTGAAAATACATAAAGAAAAATGAAATAGCTTTGGTACCATATATGTAATTTTGGAGGGAAAAAATGCTATACTATTTGAGTTTTTTATAAAAAGTAGGTGTAATTCCTGTGACTTTTAATATATAAAATGTATACATAAGTTTATATTAAATTATAAATTTACAAATATTACTATATAGTAAGAAGCCTGCTTATAAATACTTTAGGTTAATGGGGATTATGTGACAACATAATGTTTTTATTCCATTGTCTAACATACTGACAATTTTTACTGAATTTCAAGGGGCCAAGCAGACATTTGATCTAAAAGGGGAATTTTATATGCATGGTACCATTTCAGAGCTTGTTTCCTCCTCTGGATCACTTTAAGTGAGGTCCCCAGTCATGACCGCAAACCCAGACTGACATCTAGCTGGAAATGAGATCTTGAAAGATCTCCCTTCTTCAGCAGGCCTAATAACTCATGGACCAGTGGAAGTAGTAACTCATGGTTATTACTGGTTGGTTAAGGAAATGGGAGAATTTTCTTTTTGGTCAATGAAAAGTTAAGAACTTTAGAGTTATTTTCTGTGGGGTCCATTACTATGTTAGTTATGAAGATGTCTTGTATTCCATGGACCTCATACTACAAGAGACTCTTATGCTTTCTACTTACACCTTTCTTCCAGACTGAGTCAGCAACTAAGACCGCACATTTTAGTATTGCTCTTTGACCTAGTTTTCCTGCAGAAACTCATTAATGGATGCACCAGTCCCTGAGCAGCAGGCATCACATCTAATTTTAATGTGGGAGTATTTGCTTCCAAAACAAAAGTGCTGTAGCCAGACGCTATCTCCACAAAACATCAACACACAGGCAAAAATCAATTCACGAAGAAAGTCCATTAAGGCAGACATAGAAACTGCATATATTTGGGCTTGAGGGGCTTGAACTGCAAAGCACTCTGCTTTGGATTCTTTTTTTATTTTTTATTTATTTTATTCTTTTGTCTGATTAGACAAGGCCCACAGTTTTAGCTCCCGATTGTTCTTCAGAATTCAATTGGAGTTATTTGACCTTCATTCACTCACTGAGTATTTACTGATACCAGCAGCTTGTGTTGATGCTACAGTGATGAGCAAGGCAATGAAGATTTCTGGTCTCATGGAACACCTTCTCTGATGGATGTACAGACAGAAAATAAACAAGGAAGCACATCAATGGACCCAATACATAAGTGCAGATACTGATGCATTGAAGTATCTATTGCTTCAGAAGAAAAAAAGAAAGAGACTCCTGGGGAAATATTTAAAGAGATGGGAAATAATGAAGAACCTTGCAAAAAAAAAAAAAAAAGCTGTGGTGTTCCTGACAGTGAGAACAGCGAATGCAAAGACCCTGCACTTGTGGGACCCTGAGGGTGAGCGGGAGTGTGTGTGGGGGTGTGCTTAAGTGTGCTTCTCCATTGCTCACCCCAGTTCTGACCCTGTCTAAAGGCCCCAGGGGGAGCATTACCTTGGGGCGTTCAAGGTTCAGAAAGAAGGCAGTTGGGGTAGGAGCATGATGGGTACAGGGAAGTGTGGTGTGAAATGAAATCGGAGGGACAGTTAGGGACCACAAGATGAAGAGTTGAAAACAGCCACAGAACAAAGAATATCTGCTTCATTGTTGGAAACGTTTATTCCAGGTTTTTCGTGGATAATAGATTGTATGGGGCATCAAGTATCAGCGAGAGCCCAGCTAGAAGGCAACTCAATCATGGAAGAATGAGGTGGGGAGAGAGCTTGACTGATGAAGGTCTCAAGCAAACATGCTCAGGCAGCTTTAAGAATATTACCCACAAAGCTTTGCCTGGAAGGAAGCAAGGGAGGAAGGGGGAAGACAAGATGGAGGAAAAAAGAAAGCAGAGTTGCTTGGT
The DNA here is from genome assembly GCF_000327345.1 of Myotis davidii. NCBI lineage: Eukaryota > Metazoa > Chordata > Mammalia > Chiroptera > Vespertilionidae > Myotis > Myotis davidii. Next base: position 6,398,096 of record NW_006292696.1, on the reverse strand, counting down.
TCTTTTAAAAAGAGTTGTGGTGGGGGAGGCTGGCCCACCTCTTGGTTCTTACATGTGTCTCTCTGACCCAACCCTTAAAAGTCCAACCTCCCGACCCTCCTCTTCCTCAGTTCAAGGCTAAGCCATAAACTCTATCTGCAGGGAGTCTTGTTTACTTACTCGGACACGCAGGAATTTCCTGTTTAAAGTCCTATATCACTTGCTTTGTTTTCTACTCTTTTGTCCTTGAGCCTGGTTCTGTTAGGGTTCATCTGTGTAACTCTAACCTCTTCAAATGTATCTATACCTCACACCTTTCCTCCTTCTCTCCTTCCTTGTCTTCCTTCCACAGATAATTAATGGATAAGATAATATGTGTCAGGCACTGTCCTAGACATTGGTGGTGCCATCTTTAGCCAATTGGGTGCCAGCTCTCATGACTCTTATTATCTAACAGAAGATGGGGTGAGGGATGACATTGGTACAATAGCCAGATTAATAAGTGGGCAACTACAACTTTGGCATGTGCTCTGAATAATGCATATGTGTTGCTGTGGCAGAGCCTAACAAAAGGAGATGACTTAGTCTAGGGAAATCAAGGAGGGTGTCCCAATAAGTGCCACTTAGAGCGGAGGCCTTAAAGCTAAAGAAAATCTTGAAAGATGGGAGAAAGAGGGCCATGAGCTGAGACAAGAGAACCCATGTTGTGGATTCTGGTGTCCACATTCAGGGCAAAGGGGAGAACCGCTGAAGGCACAAGTCAGTTTCTGATGAGAGGCATCAGGACATGATCACTGTCACCATGTTAAATGCTCACACTGGCTCCTGTGTGGAGGATGGAGTGTGTTAGGGGAGGTAGAGTGGGTGCAAAGACACAGCTAGGAGGTGACAGCAGTCCCAGGTAAGAGATGCTGGCAGCTTTCACAAGGAAGGTGACCTTAGGAAATGGAGAGAAGTGAACAGATTCTAGAGGCACTTAGGAGGCAACGTTTACCAAGGATCTCATTTCTTTATGGGCACATAGTAGGGCTCCTTGAAGTAAGGGAAGACAAGGATTTGTTCTGCAGTCTATGTGGAAATGATAGCGCTCATAATACACTTCGTTGCAAAAGAACCATTTGGCATGGGTTTCTGATTTCTAGGACTGCCCTTACTTGGAGGACTTCAGAACAAGAAGGCATTGCACTTTGTAATAACCCAGTGGAGTCCCAAACTACCTACGATAACAACTGCTAATAGTATAAGCTCCATTAATCAAGGAGTCTGTGTGGGCTCCGGAGACATGGGAAACCTCAGGCAGGTTACTTAAACTCTCTTTGCCTCAGTTTCCTGATCTGTAAACTGGGGTAATAATAGGTCCTAATTTACAGGGTGATTGTAAGGATTAGGTGAAACAACGCACATTTAGCACAGTGAGTGACACATGATAAGTGCTCAGTAAATATTAGTTACTACTATTATTAAAATAATTGTGACCTCCATTTCATTAAAAGAAAACAAGATCAAGAAGAACTGTTTAATCATTTTAAAAGACATAAATAGCTTTCTAGAGGGTCATACAGCATTAAACAATTTACATAAAGACACACAGCTCTTAAGTGGGGAGCTGGTCTTTGACACAGATCTGTCTAGCACCAGAAGTGGTTTTGACCACTATGCAGTGGTCGAAGCCATAAAAGCAAGAAAAGGGGACCACCTCCCCCACCTGCCATTTTTCATTTAGGATGGACGCATGTTACAAGAGCTGGCTCTGTTGCTAGATCAGCTGTAGGCTAAAGGGAAGCATCCATGAGGAGTGATGACCCTTTCCAGAAAGTGACTAAAATGATGAACTTGAGGATTCATCCCATCCCACATAAATGGTAATGGCTTCCATGCCATAGTGAGCACAGTAAGCTTGATTCCTAAGGTGCAGAGTCATGAAAATAGGGAAACCTTTCCAGTTCCCCTGAGGGCCCTTCAGAAGATGGTACTATTATCATGCTAAGCTTATAACATACCTTTCTCATGAAATATTCTATATCCCTTGAGGTAGGTAGTATTGGGGCTCTTACTTTACAAATAGGAAACAGAGGCTTAAAGAGGTTAAATATTTCATCCACATCAAGTAAGTGATAGAGGAAGGATATGAATTCAACTCTAGTTGGCTACCCTGGCCTCCCCAAGCTGTGAGGCTTATTCCGTCTATGCTGCCCCTTCCAGCCCATGCTTATACACAGTCCCCGAGGCCCTCTCTTTCACTCCTGAACAGGATCTGATGTCAGTCACGTGCAACTAAGCATTTTGCTTAGTGGATGTCAACCTCTCCAGAGATTATTTGTATGTAGCTGCCAGTGTGCTAGAAATGGCTTATACTGGCTCATGAAAGCTGACTGTTAAATTTGTTGGTGTTAATCCTCAGCAGATATTTTTCCATTGATTTTTAGAGAGAGTAGAAGGGAGGGGAAGAGCCAGAAAGAGAAACACATCGATTGGTTGCCTCCCACACGTGCCCCAAAAGAGGCCAGGAATTGAGCCTGCAACCGAGCTACATGCCCTTGCCTGGAATTGAACCCTTAACCCTTCAGTCCACAGGCTAATGCTCTAATCACTGAGCCAAACCAGCTAGGGCCTGACTGTTAAATTTTCAGGAATTTTGTGAGCCAGTAGACATTACATCAGTAGTTTGAAATTGGCCACAATGGGAGTATTTACACCAGAGGAAGCAGCAAACACTCTGAAGTAGAGCTCCCCAATACTCTACTGTCACTACCACTGCAATGGCTGTTAAACATTTACCAACATACTACCAGGCCCCCTAATCTTTCATTGTCTTCTGTTAAGCACAGCGTCCGATATGTGGTAAATGCTCAGTAAAGGTCAGGCATCAGTGACCACTTAGCAAAGAAATTCAGCAAGCACAGGGGAGCATCTGAAATCATGTCTACCCGTGAGCCAACTCTATTCTTTCTGGCCCACTGCTCCAGCAGGGAGACAGAGTTCTGTTGAAAACATTTGCACATCTCAATACAGGAAACAGACATGAATCCATGAGCTAAATCCATGTTAAAATAAAAGGCTCAACCAGCATTATAATGACAATGCATATTTAAAGTTATAAAAACATATTTAATTTGCAGAATTATAGAATTTGTCCCTGAAAAGGTAGAAGGACTATTTTTCACAGGATGTCATAAATCTAGCGCCAAGCTTATAACATGCTGCAATTTGCTAAAGATGGCAAACTACATCGTTTTATTAATTTATGTTGCTCTTATTATTATTGTTGTTATGGAATATAAGAATGTCTTTAGATATGAAAGGACTAACTTAGCTAAGCAGCTGTAATCTTCTGGATAAGAATCGCCGGTCTGTACTGCTTAACACTTAACACTGCATGGTAATCCTAGTCTCCTAAAAGTTTATAAGGGATAAAAAGGTTTACCATTGTGCCTTGCAAATTTGAGATAATTAAATACCCAGAGAATATATTTCCAACATATCAGATGAGTAATGACCATTGAAACAAAATTGACTTGAATTCATAAAAATGTTGATGCTGAACCCATCACTTAGCCATTCCAGGCACTAATTTCATCCAGTATACATTAAGGAAACTGAGCAAGATCATCACTTAGGTCCCACTGATTGCTAATATTTTATTAATCTATGTTCCATAAAATATAATTATTTCAAATGAAGTTTAAATTCTACCCAATCATAACATTTGCCGCATGAAATATTAGAATTTAGACACAACTCAAACTTGAAGGGGGGAAAAAGCTAATGCATGTTAAACTTACTCTTGTATAGATTTTAGGACTAAAATCACCTAATACAACCACCCCATCTCTTGACTTTTTTCCACATTTTCTTCTGATTACTCTTATTGTACTTTTTAGGCTGTTATAACGAGCATGTCCCCTGTGTCCTTATTTTATTCCATGTATATCTTCATTCAGCCCAGTCTAAGTAGAAAATACTGTTTTAAAAAAGACAAAAAAAACCCCAAAACACAAAGTTCTCACATACCCCATGACGGTCCTCAAAATACGCCAAGCTGGTTTTGGTTAAAACAAAGAAGCGGACTTTAAAGTTCGAGGGAGAAGTTCTTCTCTTTTGCTGGGATTTCTTGATGAGCTGTTCTTCTAGGAGGATAGAGTTGTTTGAGTTGTTCATGATCCAGTTCTTGAAAAGTGATGCACCTTGGGCATCGGCCCTCAGCACAACCAGAGGAAACAGCTTCAGGGCAAGGAATGCAACGGGGAGGCAGTTGATCTTGAGAGAGCTGTTCAGAGGCAACTTGCCTCCAGCGTTATCTTTCTATCAGTGTTCAGTCAACATCGCTGGCTTCCCCTCTGATGTCAAAGGCCATAACCACATCCTTTCGAAATTCACAAAACTAAGAGGCATATGTAAATAAAATACTCACACTCTTTGCTGTATGGTTTGAAAATGATATCTGAAAAACTTTAGACTCAATGACATGAAAGATTAGAGTTTAATCTTTAGAGTTCTTGGTTTAGCCTATCCAACAGTTAAGACATGTAGCACAAAGAGTAGGAACATAGTCAGTAGACATAGTTTGTGTATTAGTTTACTATTGCTGCTGTAACAAATTTTCACAAACTCGGCGGTTCACATATTTGTTGTTTTAGCATTCTGTTCTTCAGAAGTCCAAAATGGGTCTCACTGGGCTAAAATCAAGATGTCAGCCAGGAAGGATCTCTAGGGTAGAATCTGTTTCTTCGCCCTTTCCAGCTTCTAGTGATGCAGAATTTTTGGACTGGAACCCAGATTCTTTGTCTGCTGGAGTCGAAGAATGAATCCATGGACAGAAGATGGTATAGCAAAGGTGGAAATTTGTTAAAGAATAAGTACAGACTCCCATGTAGGGAGGGGGAAGAGTCTCACAGAACAGAGTCCCACTGGGTAGGGGGAAAGGATCCCACTGAGTTCCTTTTCCCTATGGCTTATAAAGGCTGCAGATCCTTGTGCCTTGGTATCCCCTCTGATTGGTCACTAGTCACTCACTGGTTACTAGAGTAACTCCTGGGCTCAAAGGAGTTACCCCCCTCCTTCCTTATTGTTTTCCTGTTCCCTTTGGGCTTTCTTCTTCTCCTTCTGGATGAGGGGCTTCCTTCTCTTTATTTTGTAAATATAGACTTTCTGCTGTTCCCAGCTCCCTCATTCTATGGAAATGTACTTATTGCAGCTTTTCAGCTCTCCTATTCTATGGAAATATACCTTCTGCTGCTCTGCAGCCCTGTGTTTCTTCCATGGTCCCCTTAATTTCTAAAATTCCCTAAAACTTGTCTTTTTCACCCCTAAAAACTCCTGTTTCACAACTATAAGCCCTTCTTCTGCCTCCCTCTTTCATACTTAAGTACCCTTGAGATTGCCTTGGTACTGCCTGAATCATCTAAAAGAACCCTCCTGCCTGACCGGTGTGGCTCAGTGGTTGAGCATCAACCCATGAACCAGGAGGTCACCAGATAGATTCCAGGACAGGGCACATGCCTGGGTTGTGGGCTCGATCTCTAATAGGGGTTGTGCAGGAGGCAGGCGATCAATGATTCTCTCTCATCATTGATGTTCCTGTCTCTCCCTCTCCCTTCCTTTCTGAAATCAATAAAAAATAAAATAAAATAACCCCCATATTTTAAGGTCAGATATTAGTAATCTTAATTTAATTTCATATCTTAATTCCCCATTGTCATGTAACCTTACATATTCGCAGGTTCCCGGGACATGAGTATCTGTAGGGGAGCCATTATTCTACCTACCACAGCTTGAAATCTGGCTCCACCACTTAACTAGCTGTGAGATGAGACAAATTATTCAAGAGCTCTGAGTCTCATTTTTTCTAATCTGTAAAAAAGAATAACAGTGCCCCTACATAAGGTACCGCAGGGCTCCCCTCTGGCTTCCTTGCCAGTCTCATCTCACACCTCGCTCACACATTCTCACGCCAGCCCTCATGCATGCTCCTTGTGCTGCTTTGAACATCTGTTCATCTTACCTGAAAACATCTTCTCTCCCTACTTTGCCTGGTTAACTCTAAATTATACTGCAAGCCTCAGCCCGCATGTCACCTCCTCAGAGAAGGATTTCCTAACTCAAATCCACCAATTATACCCAGATGACACCTTATACATTTCTCTTTTACCTCTTTGTGACTGTTGCAATTGTACGTTTTGGAGGGTGATTTTTGGGTTAATGCCTGTGTTCCCCACTAGTCTAAAAGGTCCATGATGGTCAGGATTATGTGTAGTTTTGCTCATCATTATATACTCAGCAACCATCACAGTGCTTAGCACATAAAAAAGGATGTGTTGAGTGAATAATCACCAAACTGGGTCAGACAATTAAAAGAGACATGAAGCATAAAACACTTAAGAAAAACATATTGAAATTTTTTATTTTATATAATTTAAATAAAAACCCATAGAAATCTCTCTACACTGCAGGTAGATAATTGCTTTTCTGTTCAAAAAATTAGTGGAAAAACAGAAAATAAGTAAATCTCTCAATATGGCATAATGAACAAGGCCTGCATTGGCTCTGAAGGTAGACAAAAGTGTTTTGGAATCCCAGTTCTGTCACTTACTGAGCTGATTATATCTCAGTGAGCCCCTTACCTTGTCTGCTCTTTAGTTTCCTTGTGAGGGGCCTTTTGAGAACTGAGTCTGTGAATGGTGGATGCTATGTACCTTGCCTTACAATTAGTACATATTTGAAGTATAATACGTGAGCCCTTGTCTAGCATGAATAGACAAGAAATCGCAGTGTAGACAGAGATGGCATATACTGTACAGAGATAAATAATGAAACAAGATTATCATTATTGCTGTATAGAAATGCAATTATCTAAATTAATTTTGAAATGTAAATGATAAGATTACAGCTTAATGTTGTTTCATATATTGGCTGCCCTGCATAATCAAGGCACTCAGAATGGTGGGGAAAGGGGACACTTTAAAGGACCCCTCCTCCCCCATTCTGAGGTTTTAAGACATATTCTCAGAAGAAGAAATGAAATATATATATATATATGTAGAGAGAGAGAGCCTTTGAAATGTGTTTGAAACAGTGATTTATATTTTCTACAAGTATCTACTGTCCCTTTCTTCCCAGGTAACTGATTCTCTAAAGGTTACCTGGACCTCTGGCTAGCCAGAATAAAGATTACATTTTCAGACCTAGTCTGTTTGGTTTAGTGGATAGAGAGTCAGTCAGCAAACCTAAGGGTCCCCGGTTTGATTCTGATCAAGGGCATGTACCTAGGTTGTAGGCTCCTCCCTGGCCTGGGCCCAAGTCAGGGCACATGCAGGAGGCAACCAATTGAAGTGTTTCTCTCACATCAATATTCTCTCTCTAAAAGTCAATGGAAAATATCCTCGGGTGAGGATTATTAAAAAAAAAAGATTACATTTTTCAGTCATGTAACTGGTTTCTAGCTAATGGAACATAGCCTACGTGATGAGCATGACTTTTAAGGAATGTCCTTAAGGGCAATCATCAGACCATATTCATTCTCTTTTTCCTTCTTCTTGCTGACTAGAATGTGGATGTGGTTGGAGCTAGAGCAGCTGCATTTTATTATGAGGTAGAAATTCTATGTTGAGGACAATGACACATAAAATAGAGGGAGCCTGGGACCTGGTGACCTTGGGTCCTCCATGCCAGCCTGGGAGCACTTTTTTTTTTTTTAACAAAAAGAAATAAAATTTTAGACCCTTGTTATTTTAACATACTGTCATAAACACAAACCCAATTCTAACTAATACACTGCTATATTCCAAACTAGACTGTAAACTCCTTTGAGAAGGAGAGATTTATACCTGGTTTATTCAAGTTAAAAGATGTACAGGCTTCACAAAGTATCTTATATGGGTACTACAGGCTAGAGGCCCGGTGCACGAAATTTGTGCACTTGGGGGGCTCCCTCAGCCCAGATTGCGGGAGGGCACAGGCAGGCTGAGGGGCCCCACTGGTGCACCATCAGGGCTGGGGAGGGACACATGAAGTTGGCAAGCCGGGGAGGGACTGCGGGAGTACTCTAGGGAGTGTGCAGCCCGTCTCAATCCCAATCAGCTGGACCCCAGTAGCAAGCTAACCTACCGGTCAGAGCATCTGCTCCCTGGTGGTCAGTGCACGTCATAGCTACTGGTTGACCGGTCGACTGTCTATCCCCTGGTGGTCAGTGCACATCACAGCGAGTGGTTGAGCAACCTTAGCATATCATTAGCATGTTACACTTTGATTGGTTGAATGGTTGACCAGATGACCGGACACTTAGCACATTAGGCTTTTATTATACAGGATTGTGATAGGAACCTTTCATTTGCCAAGTCTCCATGGAGTACAGTCATAAGTAATTTTATTTCCTCTCTCATAGCACCTTCAAACTCACTCACTGGGATTTGTCTTTGTAACCTTAAGGTCCCAGTATTTTCCCTCTTACTTTCAGGAACATGTACGTGAAGATGAATAGCCCCTTTGCTTTTGTTACAAAGTTCAATTCACAGGAGCCAACTTCAAGAAGCTCCCGCTCATCAAAGATGGAAGAATTTGGGCATCAAAAAGAACAATAATGTAAACAAACTGAAGAACAACCAAAATGTTAAAATCACAAGTTCATAAGATATTTCAAGAAAAATCCCAACTTTTTTTTTTAAATATATTTTATTGATTTTTTACAGAGAGGAAGGGAGAGAGAGATAGAGAGTTAGAAACATCGATGGGAGAGAAACATTGATCAGCCGCCTCCTGCACATCTCCCACTGGGGATGTGCCCGCAACCCAGGTACATGCCCCTGACCGGAATCGAACCTGGGACCCTTCAGTCTGCAGGCCGACGCTCTATCCACTGAGCCAAACCGGTTTTGGCGAAAAATCCCAACTTATTGATCATTTTTGGAAGATGCTGGAGAACCAATTTATTATTCTGGAAATTTCCTAAGGAACTCTATCTCAGTTTAGTAATCAAATATTTAATAAGGGAAAGTCCTTTAGAGAAGAATTCCAGTTAATACATGAAAAAGTGATAGAATATCACCACTTTGCAATCCCAATGACATAATGGGTCTGTGCAATCATCATCAATGACTGCTAACATCATTATGTGAGCCCTAGCTGGTTTGGCTCAGTGTATTGAGTGTTGGCCTGAGGACTGAATGGTTTTGATTCCGGTCTAGAGCATATGCCAGGTTGTGGGCTTGATCCCCAGTAGAGGGGATGCAGGAGGCAGACGATCAATGATTCTCTCTCATCATTGATGTTTCCATCTCTCTCTCCTTCTACCTTCCTCTCTGAAATCAATAAAAATATATTTTAAAAAATAAAATCATTATGTAAAAAGCCATCAGGAAAATTTATAATGTATATATCAGATAATACTATAATACTTGATCAACTTTAACATCACAGAAAGAGAGACAACTAGACATTCTGTTTCCTGATATGATGCTATAGGAAGCACACAAAACCACCTACACAGAGGTCTTGCAAAAAAAAAAAACAATTCAAACACGAATTTTCATCAGATCTCTAGATCTATATCCAAGTTTGCAGGAAATACAGGAAATAGAGGAACATGTCAAAAGCATGGAGATGTAATTGGGTAAGTCCAAAACACGCAAAACATTAAAGACAAGTGACTGGTGTCTACAGCAAATAGGTTAAGGAGAACCTATAGACCAGTGGTTCTCAACCTTCCTAATGCTGCAACCCTTTAATACAATTCCTCATGTTGTGGTGAACCCCAATTTCATTGTTACAAATTGAACATAATTAAAGCATAGTGATTAATCACAAAAACAATATGTAACTATATATGTGTTTTCTGATGGTCTTAGGCGACCCCTGTGAAAGGGTCGTTCGACCCCCAAAGGAGTCGCGACCCACAGGTTGAGAACCACTGCTATAAACTGAAAGAGACTTTAAGAGACATGTCAAGCATGTGATTATTTTGTTTGGATGTAGAGAGTCAAACAAATTAATTGTAGAAAAATATGATGAGACAATTAGAAATCTGGACACTGCATATTTGGTTATTAATGAATCATTCATTAATCAAATTTTTATTTTTATTCAGTTTTAAAGGTGTGGTAATAGCACTGTTGTTATGATAAAGGAGTCTTTATTTTGCACAGAAACATACTGAAATAACTATTGATACAGTAGTAAAATGTTTGAGATTTGCTTTGCTATAGTCCAGTAGAGAGGGAGAAATAGGTGAGTTGACAATTGAAGCTGAGTGATGGGTAGGTGGGAGTACTTTATTCTATTCTTTTTACGTTGCTATATGTTTGAAATTTTCCATAATGAAAAGTTAAGGGGGAAAAAGGCCTGTCCATTCAGTGTAAATCAAAACTCCAAACATGCATTCAATTTAATGCTTTTTCCCTTCAGCTAAGTATGGTTCTGCTTCAGGCTTTGAAGCATGTTGTCTTTTCCACTGAGTCCAAACTCTTCCTTCTTCACACATCCTAGCCAGGCTCCCAACCTACCCCTTCAGGCTCAGGTGTGGGGAGGAAGAAGGGAAAGGCACAGCATTTAGTGAGGCAAGAGGTGTAATCTCGGTTGATGCCTCCTGAATGTAGATGCATCGTTGCTGCTTTTTCTTTCATGGGAAAGATTTGTCGTTGTCATTATTTTCAGAGTGCCCTGCCAGTTCTTCTCTTGGCCTGGAAGATGCCTCTCTGACTGGCTGATGAGCCCAACCCTCAGCCCCTGGCCTTCTGCTTTCCACCTCCAGGTGCCTCCTGCTCCCCCATCTCTGTTGGCATCCCTTGGCCCATCTCAGGCATCTTTGGCCTGCGGTTAAATGATGTACCTCTTGCCCCAGGATAGCTCCTTCTCCTTTTGGCAGCAAATAAACAGCTCTTCCATAAGCCTTCACCATTACATTTTTCCAAATAGGTATGATCCATTTTTACATAAAAGCATTTTGTGTTTATATTAATGTATATGCATTGGGCAATGTCAGGAAGGTTACATATCAAACTTCTAGCAAGTGGAACTGGAGAGGTAGAGAGATGTTTCACTTTTTTTTTTAAGTTGGTTCATTATTTTTAATTTTTTAATCCTCACAAGAGGATTGATTTGAGAGAGAGAGGAATGGAGAGGGGGAGAAAAATCGATGTGAGAGTGAAACATCAATTAGTTGCCTCCTGCACTTGCCTGACCAGGAATAGAACCCACAACTTTTCAGTGTATGGGCTGACACTCCTCCTGACTGAGCCACACCAGCCAGATCGGTGTTACATTTCCAAATTTATATAATTCAAAAAGGTAATATTGTGGGAGAATATTTTTACTTTCCAATTTAAAATAAAAATATGTCAGGGAGTAGTTGGGGGATAAGGACACATATATAATACCTTCATCAATAAAGAAATTTTTAAAAAGATAAAAAAATAAAAATATGTCCTCTGTCAGAAATCATTGGTTTGATTAGTAGAAGATAGTGATCACTGAGGTGGCCAGAAGCTTAGAGCTATTTTTTGAAATATATATATTCCTGGTTATAAAAGTGAAATATATTCTTGTTGGAGAAGCACACCAGCAAATAGACAAAAATAATTATCATTTCCAGTCTCATCCCTCAAAGAAAACCAATGTTAACATTTATTTTGCATTCTTCCAGTATATTTTCAGAGTTAAATTTAATATTTAATTGCAATTATCATCTTATCCCAGCTTCTGGATCATTTACTCTCTTCTACCTGTATAGAGGTTTTCATCTTTATTTTGAACTTCGATGTTAACTGTATTATTACTTGTGTGCCTATTTTATCACAAGCTTTTTTAAAAAATATTTTTTTATTGATTTCCAAGAGGAAGGGAGAGGGAGAGAGAGAAAGAAACATCAATGATGAGAGAAAAGTCACTAATCAGCTGCCTCCTGCATGTCCCACTGGGGATCGAGCCCACAACACCGGGCATGTGCCCAGACGGGAATTGAACTGTGACCTCTTGGTTTATAGGCCGACACTCAACCATTGAGCCACGCTGGCTGGGCCATTACAAACTTTGATGGGAAACTCAAGAAGTTAAAATTTTTGTAGCTTTAGCTATATGGTTAATAGGCTTGGTAGCTAATGCATGTAAAAAGCTATTGGTCCAGGGACTGGAGTGTATGACTGGACCTGTCCTGACATCAGAAGACTTGCAAGCAATTCGACCTTTGTGCTCCAGGAGGACCACGAGTGGCCAAGGCAGTACCTGAACCATTGTGCTCCAGGGAGAGAGTGTCCGCCACCCAGGATGCAGATAAAGAATCACCAGTCAGCAGATGAAGGGATGCTCAGAAAATCACCAGGCTGCACCTTTTATCTGATTAACGTACTTTCTCCTGAGTTCCAAACCCTTTACCTACACTTCTCTTATCCTTATAAGGGTTGGCTTGAGATGAGATGTAAGATGACCACCTTTTAAGGCACATAACCTGCCTTGTTCTCAGCCCACCAGTCCTCTGAATAAAGTGCCCATTCAGATTCAATCCTCTCTACTTAGTGGTCCTGGTGGTGACAGGTAGCACTAAGGCCAACTTTTCCAGTTTCAGCTTCTTCAGTACAACATCAAAGAAATAAATATATAAACTGAGGCGGGACATCTCATGGCTTAGAAACATAGCAAAATTGGAACCAGAGAGAAGGAAATAGTCCTTAGATCAGGGGTCCTCAAACTTTTTAAACAGGGGGCCAGTTCACTGTCCCTCAGACCGTTGGAGGGCCGGACTATAGTTTAAAAAAAAAACTATGAACCAATTCCTATGCACACTGCACATATCTTATTTTGAAGTAAAAAAACAAAACGGGAACAAATACAATATTTGTATTCGCATGTGGCCCGCGGGCCGTAGTTTGAGGACCCCTCCCTTAGACTGATGAGCAGGGCAGAATTTTGGCTCTGAATCGGGCTAGATATGGCTGAGAAGAACAAAAACAAGAGAGCAGAAAGAGAGTAGGAGGTGAAGAGGGGCCCCGCTACTCAGACCAGCAAATTGAGAAATACAATTATTTTGATCGCCTGTCTGACTCTTTTATGTATCCCAGCCCATCTTCTTTCTTTTTTCTTTCCAGCCCATTTTCTTTTGAAACCCAAGGCAGAAGCAAATTGATTTGCATAATGGCCCTCAGGGGAAGAGTCTAGGTGACTGTGGTCTTTTTCTGACAGCCAAAGGTAAGGCAGAAATCAGACTGGCTTCCTGAAGTCCTTAGGTGCCCAAGGCTAACCGCAGCTCATCCCACGCCATCTCGGCTTAGCAGCATCAACATAAAAGGACTGTGGATTGTATTTTGGGCCCGGGGACTTACCCAGCACATACATACTGTGTACAGTATGGAAATCTCCCCACCCTCACATCCTGCCTAGCTCACAGTGCCCCCTCAGGAGGCATATTCATTGAAAAGGCTATTTATAGCTGTCTGCTTGCCTTGTTTTTCAAAATAATAGCTGGGGGACAAAAGGGATGGACTTGGAACCTCTTCCCGCGATTGGTAGACTGGGACCATCTATAATCTTGCACGTCTACATATATTTAGTACATCCTATCCAGTGTTTTGTGATTTCACTCTTTACATCTCTTCTATCTTAAGCCAATTTAAAATGCACAGAAAACTATCCTCAGAATTGTGGGTTTGGCAGTTTTTCTTCTTACAAAAACAATTATTGGTAATAAATGCTATTAGGCCCACCATGCATTCAACTTATTCTGTATTCCTCTAGCATGTATCTCACTTCCTTCCTGTTTTGTCCTATTTCTTCACTGTGTTTCTTCACTGTGTAAGCTTTTTGGATTGAGGGTCATGGCTTATACATGCTTCACTATATTCCTCCATAGGAAAAAATGACCCAAAACGTATAAATTAAAAAATTGTAAAGCAGGCAACATGTACGTCCAATGTCATATTAAAGCTTGTTTAATATGCCTGCCCAAGGATTATTTAATTATACAGGAAAGTAAGACAATGAGATTGGATCAATAAATCAAGAGTGAAGTATTCTTATCTATTATTTCTAGCAACTTTGTTGAGATACATTTCAAATACCATAAACTTTATCCATTAGAACTGTGCAGGCCTGTGGTTTTTAGTATGTTCACAGAGTTGTGTACCTATCACAACGTAATTTTAGAACATTTTCAGCACCCCAAGAAAGCTAATATTGATTCAAGGCTCAGACTCTGTGAACGTAACTTAGAGACTTTTGTTTAGCAGAAAAGATAACCCCAAAGGTTATCCTTTTATTGCGTTGTAGACATTTAACCATTTAAAAAAAAATCTAATGTTAGCTCACCATTCTTTCTCCAATGCCAATGCATATTCCTAATTCCCTTTTGAACCATCTTTACCATCCTGCTGGTTCCCCTATTGATGAATTAATTAAATCTTTGACATGTTTTCATTCTGTTTTTGTATAAGAGTCATGTTTACAAATATTTGAAACTTATGTTTGACAACCTGAATACTCTCAGCACAGTGACGGGCACATAGTAGGCAATCAATAAATACATCTTGATAAATTAACCTCCATTTTTTTTGGTAAGGATGTGTTAGAGTTTTAAACTTTGGAAGAAGGGAATAAATTTTTGAAAGGTCTTAAAGAAAAAAAAAATTAATATAATATAGAAATCCCTCACTTCTTATTTTAAACCCAATAGTGTTAACTTTGAGTGATTCTCTCCTTACAATAGAATATATGCACTTTGTTCTTTTTTTGGAAAAGTCATCAAACATCTTCAGGAAACGCATTTTAGTGCTTTAGAGGTAGAGACTATCTTTGCATTTCCATTTTCTGACCTGTCCTGAAAATAGTACTCGCTCAGTACATTTTGTTGAATAAACAAATGAAAGAATGAATCTCAATGGGCACAAGCAAGTTCATATTTACTGAAAAATTGCAACATGCCAGGTACTGCAGTAGGCTCGAGGGATATAAAAAGAACATTTGGGGGCTGAAGTTTATTTCAAGACCTTTACAGAGCAATCACTGGGTTTGGGGGATGTATTTCATCTCAGAAGTAGTTTCCAACTGAAGGAGGGGAAATTTGGATTTATGACCTGTGCAAAGAAATACATCTTTGCCATAATTTCTCTGAAGAGCTTTTCAAAGAAACCAAACATCAGTGGTTTATCAGGTAGACATCAAGAGTGAAACAACAGGCATACCAGTGTGGGAAATCTTATGGTGATTCAAGAGCTCTTTGAATTCCTGTGGTTCCCAGTAAGTCCCCACGCATACGGCTAACTGCAAACGGTTCTATATTTAGAGAAAAGTGAGACTCTAATGGTGAGCCATGCAGCTGGAGGCAGAGAAAAATCCCTGATCTGAGTCCCCAGGCCTCAGGCAGAATCCAGTTCTGCATTCTGACGCTGTGCAGGACAATTCTGAGCCTCAATCCCTAACCATAAAATTACGGTTTTGAAAATTAGCCTCCTTCAAATGAGGAAATGGGTGAGGAAGTCCCACCCCCTGGGAACCACTGTATGAATGGGACTCTAGTTCTGATCGGTAGCAGATGTCCCTTTGGACTGTTCATTCAACAACTTCCTTGGACTCCTGAGTGCCTGCCTGCATTGTGCTACTCACTGGGCACGCGGGGAACAACATTGCCAGCACACAACCCACTTCCAGGCGTTTATCCCCAGGCAGTTTTTCAGCAAAAGCAACAATATATTGGCAGGAAGATGATCATTGCAGGGATATCGGTAACAACAACAATAAAACTGGGAACAACCTGGATGTTTACCAAAGCAGGATGGTTTCATCAATGACACATCCCGGCATCTTGATTAGAAAGATCACCCAGCCTACCTCCACCCACACCCTGGCAGGGTCAGCCTGTCACCCTTGGAGGTGGTGGTTTGTGTTTTGTTTTGTTTTGTTTTGTTTTGTGGGGGAGGGCTGGTGACCTTGTCCCAAGGGGGTGGCTGCTTGAAGGCTGGACAAAGGGGTGTGTAATAGTGACAGGTCACAAAGGACTGTCAGGGTCAATGCAGTGGTGTGAGGAGCTGTAGGCAGAACCCTGCAGGGAGATGGGCAGTGGACTTCACTCCCTCTCTCTCGGAGACTCGATTTATGGCTGTCTTAAATTCAGAGAACCATGAGCAGTGAGTGCTTGTTACCTTACTACACCGCCCACAGCTACCGTTCCCAGGGCGTGTTCAATACCTGCATGGGGGACCTGCAACGACAACTGAACAAGGGAGGGGAGTATGATATTTTCAAGTACGCACCGATGTTTGAGAGCGACTTTATCCAGATTAGCAAAAAGGGAGAGATGATCGACGTACACAACCGTGTCCGAATGGTGACTGTGGGCATCGCATCCACCAGCCCCATCCTCCCGCTGCCTGACGTCATGCTGCTGGCCCGACCAACTAAAGTCTGCGAAGAGCATACCAGACGCCCCCGGCCCGCCAAGGGGAGAGGCCGCAAGCCCCCGAAGACCCTAGAGCTCACCAGGCTCCTGCCCTTGAAGTTTGTCAAGATCTCCATTCACGATCGTGAGAAGCAGCAGCTGCGCCTGAAGCTTGCCACTGGTCGTACATTCTATCTGCAGCTGTGTCCCTCCGCAGACGCACGGGAAGACCTATTTTGCTACTGGGAAAAGCTTGTCTATCTCCTGAGACCACCCGTGGAGAGTTGCAGCAGTACTCGGATACCACAAAGCGGGGACGCAGCGACCATAGAGGATGACAGCAGCCTACTGGTAAGCCTCTGCCGAGACTCAAGATCATGGGCCCGGGTGCTTTGGGGGAGCAGCTCAACACTGGTCCTACAAAGTCGCTGACGCTCTCTGAAGCTCACTAGGGAAGTGCATTCCGTTTTCAGAAGGCTCAGGGCCACCACAATGGCACTAGCCACACTGAGGAGATTCCACGCGCTTCTCCACATTGTCCCACAAAGCCGAAGTTCAGCGAGACCTTAGGCGTCAGCTGCTCGGGTCTGAGCCGCAGGGTTGTAATCCCTTCTATAGCATCCTGACTGTGCTATCCCTTCCTGAACACTTCCCCCGACCCAGGTGGTCCCTTCCTTCCTCTGTCCCCTGTGACCGCCATTGCTGATTAAAATCAGCGCAATTCAGCTTGTGTGTCTGCACATGTACTATTTCTGTTAGCAGCCACTGAAATGTGAAATGTGACAACCTTGACCCAGCAATCCCATTTGTAAGATGTCTGCAGAGAAATAAGCACAAGTGTGCAAAAAACAAACAAACAAATAAACAAACAAAAAACCCCACTGCACGAGGATTGGGAATTGCATCAGCGCTTTCCTTGGCATGGGGACTGTTCACGCACAACCACGTGACTGTTTGACAGGGATGCTGTGAAGGGGACGTTGCCTCCCAGGGGAGCTTAGACTTAAGGATCTTAAAGGCGCTTCTACTTAGAAGGCCTGGAGATGCTCAGCTCCAGGATGAGAGAGAGCAGACTGTCATGGTCTCACCTTGTCATCTCTGTCTCACCCGTTTCTCCTCCCCTTGGCACAGACCGCAGAGTTCCGTGGCGATGGAGATCAGAAGGAGGCGAGGTTTTGCAATCTTTGTGATGTGTCCAGAGCCACTTCTTCTGGTTACGCTGGGGGAGAGGGAATGCCCAGTGCAACTCACACCAAGAAAACTCCCGGGACTGCCGAAGGAGCGGCCAAGGGGGCAGCCGCAGGCCTGGCAGTAGCAGGAACAAGCCCTAGAGCCAGCGTGGCAGCAGCGGGAGTGACAACAAGCCCTGCAGCCAACAGGGCGGCAGCAGGAGCGGGGACAAGTCCTACAGCGAATGTGGCAGCAGCAGGAGTGAGAACAAGTCCTAGAGCCAACGTGGCAGCAGCCGGAGCGGGAGCAAGTCCTACAGCAGGTGCTTTGAGCATAGCAGCCACCAAGGATGCGGGCACAGGCCAGATAGGCGTAGCCATGGCTGGAGCCACCGCCAAGGGTCCAGGAGAAAGTGGATCCAGCAAGGCCGCGGCAGGTGCTGCCAACATATCCTCAGAGGGCACGAATGTGGTCTTGGTGAGTGCTGGCAGCTCGTCCTCATTAAACACTTGCATGGCAATGGCAGGGACGACTGATATCTCCCCGGCTAGCAGCACCAGCGTCACGTGTACAGTGACAACCACAAATCCTGCCGTAGAAAGAGCTGAAGACCACGTCTCCACCTTGAAGAGTGAGCGGGAAGGGAACCGGAAGGTCTCCCCACCCAGAGCCGAATCTCAGAGGGGAAAAAAAGAAAAGCGAGAAAAGAAGGACAGAGCGTCCACAAGGAAAAGTTCCCATCACCGCAGGACAGGAGTGAGCAAGTCGCTCCGGAAATCCTCCTCCCACCGGTCATCGTCGGGCCATAAAAATGCAAGAGATGACAAAAAAGAAAAAGGGGCGAGCACCGTCAAGGGCAGAAGGCACAGCTCTCACAAGAGTTCCAGCCACAGCGCTGCTGGGAAGGAGTCGAGGACAGCTCACAAACTGGGGAAGAGCAGATCCGCCAGCTCGGGTACGTTAAGTAAGAAGTCCAGTAGGATTGGCTCTTTCTTCAGGAGCTTCAGAGTCACTCGTGGTTCAAAAACGGAGATCACATCACACGACAGGGAGATGGACTTCAAGGCTAAGAAGGTGGGGAAGCGCAACATAGAGGCGACGGTAGAGAAAGCCCCGGGCGGCCAGGACCTGGAGGTCACCGGCATCGTGACATCGGAGATGATGGAGACGATCTACATTGAAACCAAATCCAATTAAATAGGAGCCAGGGCAGGCAGCTGCAGTGGAGACCTAGCCCCATGAAAGTATCCCTAGAGAGACAATGCCAGTGTTCTTGAATAAAGGAAACAATACACCTCCAAGAGTAATGCTGGTTTTGTTTGGCTTTCGATGTCCTCTCTCCTGGTAGTGACCTCACAGTGGCGTCTGTGAGGTAAACTGTGCTAAAGCCTGAGACTCCAGTCTCCAGTCAGGCAGAACCCCACCTCCCACCCAAGTCCAATAGGAGTTGTCCTGTCTTGCCTCAACCCCCTTTGGTCTCCCCAAGACTATGGCCACAAGTGACAGGTGATGATGGGCTGGGAAGGACCACCACCACCAAGTCCCCAGGCCCTTCCTCCTCCTCTTCTTCTTCCAGAAGGTCCCCGAACATGTACCTTCAGTCCAGCCCATAGACTCAGTGAAGACAGGACTCATGTCTCCTCAGGAAATCAATAGGGGAGGGGAAAAGGGATGTAGGCAATCACAATAGTAAAGTTTATCATCCAAGTCAGGAATCGGTAGCCTGAGGGCCAAATCTTGCTAAGTGCCCAGTTTTGTGAATAATGTTTTATTAGAACACAGACACAGTCACTCATATATTGTTTATGGCTGCTTTCACATTGAAACAACAGATCTGGGTTGTTGCAACAGAGACGGTATTGTGTGCAAAGTCCAATATATGTACTATCTAGCACTTTCCAGAAAAGGCTTTCCCACCATGGATCTAATCTTAACAATTCCCCTTTCTCTTGAGTATATACTGTGGAGAAACTCTCACTTAGGCTTGCAAGGAAGATTTTTTAATATAATAAAACATTTTATAATAGCAAACCCCCAAATGTTTATCAAAAAGAAGAAATGATCAATTGTGGAATATGCCTACAGTGCACATAATACAACAGCAAAAGTAAACAGCAACTATGCATGTTAGCATGAATGAACCTCATAGAATGTTGAATAATAAAAACAAGTCAGAAGATACCTATGATACAGTTCCACTTACAGAACAGTCAGAAACAAGATCAAACAGTATGTATTTGCTAAAGGTATAGAGAAAGGCAAGGAAATGATAAACACATTTATCTTAGGGTGGATCTATAGGGTGAGAAGGAGGGGGGATCATCTGAGAGATACATACAAAGAGCTTGACGGGAGGGGATTGTTCTGTTAAGCAAAGGACATGTCTACAGTAAGTTATTGTATCTTTTTTTATTTTAACATCTCTGAAATCAGCATGGTTTTAAATTGCTGTCAGCCAGGTGGCAGTCACAGCTTTAAAGATACCAACCAACTTATTTCTCTTATGTTTTCCTTTGGGCAAGAGAGGTTAGATGACAAAATACCTAAGTCTGAAAGATATCTTTCAATAAATATAAAAGAAAAATTCTAAGTGACACAAATA
>NW_006292696.1:6375011-6377038 GCF_000327345.1 Myotis davidii | reverse complement strand
GAAAGAGTTAAATATCTTGTAGAAGAATCCAAAATGTGGGTTACTAATGAACTCTGAAAATTATGTGTGCATGGGAAAGGTAATTCTAAAAATAAAAAATCATACATTAGAAATGAGATGACAAATTTTAAAAATGTCTACTTTAAAAAAGAAATTACATTGTCTTCTCAATTTAAAAGAGTTGTAAATAAATTTCACGAGCCTATAAAAATCATTAGGTTGTATTAACAATAGGTGATAAAAGTTGAACTTGAGAAAAATGATTCTGAGGATCATGTGTGTTTGTCATCTGGGAGTCATCTGCCCAGCCTTGCAATTCTTTGTTCATTCTTCTCTGTGACAGTAGTCTGCTAGGGCAGAAGTCGGGTTTCCAGTAAAACTTAGGGACTTCCGGAGACCGAACAAGTGTGGCAGAGATGGAGGAGGTAAGACACCAGGTATTCTGGGAGGAGTGGCGGCTTAGGAATATCGGCGGAAGCCCTGCTCAATTGCTCTGATGGGCAGCTGGAACACCGCACCTTGTGATTTCTGATGTGCAGGGACCAATAGATGCTGGGGATCAAGATGTCCTTGGAGGAGATTCTTGAAGCAATGAATACAGGTAGAAGCAGAGAAAGAGGCATGCTCTCCAAGATCTGAGAGGAGTTTGGGGGAAGCCGCCTGGGAATTCGAGAAGCTATGGGGTAGAGGAGAGGGAGAAAGGTAAACTCTCTTTAAAGCCATCAAATTTACACCCTACCAGAGGCTGATACATCCTAGTCACAAATGGCTTAATCTCATGATTTGTAGACCATGGCTTTATCTCTTGTCCCTCTCTTAGTCTTGTTTTAGGCATTCCCACTGCCACACCCCCAAACATTGCTTTAACAAACCTATTTTATCCACTGTGCATGGTGTTAGGTGAGCAGACCCATAGTTTACACAAAGGTCCAGTGAAGTAAAGTGGAGGTGGGGACTTTACCAGCACATTCTCTGTATTTCCTTTCTATCTCCACAGTTCATCAAGAAACAGATGCGTAAATACCTACATATTTCAAAGCAACAGTCCTCTTCCTCTGGGGGAGATAGCAATTTGGGCATCAAGTCGATACACCCCATCAGATAAAGGCCAATATTTTTGACAGGTGCTCGCTTCGGCAGCACATATACTAAAACTGGAACAATACAGAGAAGATCAGCACGGCCCCTGTGCAAGGATGACACGCAAATTCATGAAGCATTCCATACTTTTTAATAAAAACTATATTTGACAATAATATGCATCATCGTGGTAGCAATTCTGCTGCAGCAAGTGTAATGAGGAGATGAATGGCTGACTACTAACCAGTGTCCCACCGACCTCCCGAGGGGCACAGCCCTGAAATGGCTGGACTTCAGTACTTGGGGGGTGTGGAGGGAAGGTGGATCCCGAGCCCCGTGGCCCCAAGACGCCCCTGAGAGGTGGTGAAACTACCAGTGTCCCAAATTTAAACGCTAGCATACACACCTACGCACAAAAGATGAGAAAGGGATCTTTTGCCAACAGCAAAATAAGATAATTCATGGAGTTGTGGTGATCCGGTGGAGTCTTTAGGACAGAAGAAAGATGTACTATGGTGGGAAGAAACAAGGTGTCTCAAAATATTGAAGGCGGTGTCAGGGCTGAAGGGCGAGAGTGATGAGAGAGGTGCCGGAGAACATCTGCAGGGGGAAGGGTAGGCAAGGCTTTGAGGCCCATGTAAAGGATGGTGATGTCTGGCCTAAGAGTAATGAAAAGCCACTAAAATGCTGTAAATAGGGGCATGACTTGATCAAATCCGCACTTTGTAAAGGGTACTGTGGTCGCTGTGAAGAGAGATATTTGGGGATGGGGTTGTTAATATGTGAGTTTATGTTACTTCCTATCTTTGCCACAGGATCCATAAAATGAGGAGATTGGAGGGGATGTTTTGAAAGACACCTTTCCATTTGAAATATCCATGTGGGTGGACATTCCTTCAATGAAGGACTTGTGGCCCAGGCTGCTGGGAGTGAGTTTGGACATTTTC
>NW_006292696.1:6374458-6374928 GCF_000327345.1 Myotis davidii | reverse complement strand
AATAGGCAAGATATGAAAGCAAACTAAGTGCCTATCAATAGACAAGTGGATAAAAAAAAAAAAGCTGTGGTACATATATACAATGGAATATTACTTGGCCATGAAAAAGAATATTATCATTTGCAATGGCATGGGTGGAACTAGAGGATATTATGCTAAGTGAAATAAGTCGGTCAGAGAAAGACAAATACCATATGATTTCACTTACATGTGGAATCTAAAGAACAAAATGAATGAACAAACAAAATTGAAACAAACTCATAGATACAGAAAACATACTGATGGTTGCCAGAGGGGAGTAGGTTAAAGGGGGACTGGGTGAAAAAGGTGAAGAGATTAAGAAGTACAAATTGGTAGTTACAAAATAGTCACAGGGTTGTAAAGTACAGCATAAGGACTATACTGTAATCAATAATATTTTAAGAACTCTGTACTGTGTCAGGTGGATACTTGAATTATCGGGGAAACAT
>NW_006292696.1:6372859-6374184 GCF_000327345.1 Myotis davidii | reverse complement strand
AGAGAGAGAGAGAGAGAGAGTTAGTGATAGCCAGGAAGGGTATAATGTACTATATATGGTTTTAAATTTAAATATAAAGTACATTTCCTTACTGCAAAAGTGTGTCTACTTTGGAAAGTTTAGAACATGTAGATATGGAAAAAAGGAAACAAACATCCCATTGTTTGCCTTGATAATTCACCGATTACTCAAAAATGAACTGGTTCCAGCGGTTCTCAACCTGTGGGTCGCGACCCCTTTGGTGGTGGAAGGACCCTTTCACAGGGGTCGCCTAAGACCATCCTGCATATCAGACATTTACACTACGATTCATAACAGTAGCAACATTACAGTTATGAAGTAGCAACGAAAATAATTTTATGGTTGGGTCACAACATGAGGAACTGTATTTAAAGGGCCAGAAGGTTGAGAACCACTGGGTTAGACTTATGCCTCCAGAAAGATGGAGCAGATATATTTTCCCCTATGCCTCTCATTCATACAACTAAAGACCTAGGACATTATATGTAAAATAAACATGAGAAGACTCTGAAAGGTGGGGAGATGCAGAGAGACCTGCCAGGGACCCCAGGAAATGAGGTGGTGAATTCCCCGGGTTTTTCTTTTTTGTCTCATGCATCTCAGGCTTGGAGCTGAAGAAGCTGGCAATCCTGGAAAAAAGTCCCAACAAAAACCTTCTCTCTCTAAAGGACCAGGAAAGGAGCAGCCAAATAAAGGCAGAAAGCTTTCCACACAGTAACTGCTCTACTCCAGCTGAACCTCGCAGAGAAAACAGTGCTCCCCAACCCCATCCAAGCAACCAATAACGTGGAGAGATTTCTGTGATGATTCCAAAACAGGCATGATAATAGTATCTTTACTTTTTCTTCGGTGGAATTCCACATAGCGATGCAAATGGAGACTTCAACCACAGTAACAGCTACAAGTAATTCAAAAGGGCTTATCTCCCTTTTTGTAGGACTCTAACTCCGTTTTAAGTTCTTCAGCCTGCAGGAGGAGATAACTGGTCCTCAGTGGGGCCTCACTGTCCTTCAGTGGGACATCACATGTGGAGCACAAATCTTTGATATAAAAGAAAACGTAAACTGAAGATAGTTCTCAAATGCTAGGGTTACTACTGTCCCCTGCTGCTAAGGAATGGCATAGCAGGCAGAAGACATGATGGCAGTGGTTCTCAACCTTGGCTGCACATTAGAATCACCTGGGAATCTTTTAAAACGCCTCATTGGCCCAGAAATCAGGATTTAAAAAAGATTCCCAGGTGATTCTAATGTGCAACCAAGGTTTCAAACCACTGATTAGAGCTTAGAGTTTTCCCATGAAAT
>NW_006292696.1:6360886-6372669 GCF_000327345.1 Myotis davidii | reverse complement strand
CCCGCGGGCCGTAGGTTTGCCCACGGCTGGTTTAGAAGAAAACACAAGGGGAAATCTTCGTGACCATGTGTTAGGCAAAGATGTCTTGGCTAGGACACAAGAAGCATATGAACCATAAAAGAAGAAACTGTTAAGAAAATGAAAAGATTAACCACAGATTTATTTTTTTTATTTTTTGGTTAATCCTCACTTGATTTTTTCCATTGATTAGAGAGTGAAAGGGAGGGAGGAGAGGGAGGAGAGGGAGGGAGAGAGAGAGAGAGAGAGAGAGAGAGCGAGACATCGATGTGAAAGACACACATTGGTTGGTCGCCTCCCGCATGTGGCCCTACAGAGGCTGGGGATCAAACCTGCAACTGAGATACACGCCCTTGACCGGAAATCGAACTGGAAACATTTCTGTCTGCAGACCGACGCTCTAACCACTGAGCAAAAGCGGCCAGGGCACCACAGAATTTTTTTTAAAGGATAGATTTATTGGGGTATAATTTATATACAGTAAAATGAACATCAGGTGTATGGTTCTATGAGTTTTGATGAATATGTACTTCCATATAACCACCACCACCACCAGAATTAACATATAGAATATTTTCATCACCCCAAATTAATTCTTTTCTGCCCCCTCTGTGTTCCTTCTTCTCCCTTTAACCCTGGTCCCTTGTAACCAGTGATCTGATGGCTGTGCATGTGCAAAATTTTGTCTTTTTCAGGGTGTCATACAAATAGAATCTGACAACATATAGACTTTCATTCATGTCTGGCTTCTTTTTTTGTCTTAGCATAAAACTTTTGAGGTCCATCAGTGTTGTTGAATGTATCAAGGGCGTGTCCCTGTTTACAAATGAGGCATATTCCATTGTACGGAGGTACCATAATTCATTTACTCATTCACCAGTTGATGGACATTTGGGCTATTTTCAGTCCTATAAACATCCATATACACGTCTTTATATGGACATATGTTTTCAGTAACTGCATAGAAATGGAATTGCTGGGCCCTGTAATCGTTACATGGTTAACTACATAAGAAAGCATCAGGCAGTTTTCTAAAGAGGCTGAATCATGTTTTATTTCTGCCAGCAAACTATGAGAGTTGGTGGCAGCGACCTATCAACATTTCGAATGCTCCATAAGAAGTTTTTGAAAATGAAATCAAAGAATCTTATTTTAATGAGGTAAATTTGAGAACTTTTTATCAGAATAACAATCTTTCCTTTTGAGTGCACCATGCTCTCATAAGCAGCCCACGAATTTAGAAATTTGTGACACTTCCAATGAAAATAACCTTTCAAAAAAATCTTTACGTCTGATTTCTTTTCTGTTAATTTGCTGCCTGGGAATAGAATAGATATCTCTGAATTTCTAAATAAAAAAAAAAGTCAGTGGATGGTGAAGAAATGGAAATTAGGAGTATATTATTCATTTCCAATCATGGTCACAAATATTTCCGATTTTGAAAAAATACATTTAAATAGTATATAAAATCCAATCTCATTTTTTAAAAATTTATTTTTGACGGTGGGGTTAGAGTCGACATAACTTTAAAAAATATCTGCTTATCCTTATTTTCTAACCTTTATGGAAGGCATGTTGATAGATGCCTTGTTTAATTTTAAGCGTTAAAAAACAAACAAACACGAAAGGCCGCTACCAGCCGCTACTTTTAGGGGCAGAAAGTAGAGGTACTATCCCACTTTTAACGCCCCCTGGCGACGAAGCCACCAAATTGCAGGAAGATGGGAGGGCGGAAAAGAGAGGGGGCGGGAAGGTCCGGGAGAAAAGTTATGCGCAGGCGCACTAGCGAGCCAGCGGTGTGAGGCGGGACAAGTCTCGGATAAAGAACAGCTGTTTCAGCCAATAAAGAGACAGCATCATCGACTTCTTCCCGGAAGTTGAGTTTCGCCAGCCGTGGGAGAGGCCGTTACCAGAGTAAACGCAGTTTTGAGGTGAGTGGGCGGCGGCGGTTTGGGGCTCGGTTCCCCACGCTTTTCTCTTCCCGGGACCCCGCGGCTTCGCCGGGGCAGGCTGGGAGTGGAGTGTGGGGGGGCCTGGGGCGGGGCGCGCTCGCTCCCTCAGCGCGGCCCCTGGCGTGGCTTCCCGGCCGCGCGCGGAGCCCGGGTGGACCGTCCGGCGGGCTGGGGGTGCCTTCATCCGTGTGGGGAGGCCAGGCCGGGCTGCAGGTTGGGGGACAGAACCGGGGTGGCCTTGGCCAGCCCTCTGGCGACTCCGGCCTCTGTAAAGTGAGAACAGCGTCCCCACCCGACCTCCCGAGGGGCACAGCCCTGAAATGGCTGGACTTCAGGACTTGGGGGGTGCGGGGGGAAGGTGGATCCCGAGCCCCGTGGCCCCGAGACGCCCCTGAGAGGTGGTGAAACTACCCGCTGCAGCCACCTGTGCGGTAGAGGAAGCGGTCCGTGTGGCTGCGGCCTGGCATTGGGGGCAGGAACGACCTCCATGGCTATGAAAGGGTGCGTCTAGGGCAGCGGTTCTCAACCTGTGGGTCGCGGCCCCTGTGGGGGTCCACCGACCCTTTCACAGGACCACAACAGGAGGAACTGAATTAAAGGGTCGCGCGTTAGGAAGGTTGAGAACCACTGGTCTAGGAAGTGATGGGTAAATCCGCCTCATCTCCTAGGATGTCGGGGTCCCTGGTAGGGTGTCCTGACTGAAGAGCTGGTGCGGGCGGCTCAGAGGACCGAGGGAGGAGACGAGGTCCTGCTTCCCCTCATGGAGACTTGGGGTCCGGACCCAGAACGTGAAGTTAGTGATAGGACTTACCTCAGATTAAGTGAGAGCGGAGAGAAAACTGTGGCGCCTCAGCGAAGTTGGCTTTTGGAAAATGGCGACTTAAAAATTGAGGAATGCGCAGGGTGCAGGGAAGCACACCCCGGACTCACAGCCGGAAAGGCTTGCGTGGGTGAAACGTGGGCTGGTTAACATTTATTTTGAGTCCTGGCCAGTGTCGCTCCGTGGGCAGAGCGTGGGCCTGCGGACTGAAGGGTCCCGGGTCCGATTCCGTTCAAGGGCACATGCCCCGGTTGCCAGCTCGATTCCCAGTGGGGGGCGTGTAGAAGGCTGCTGATCAATGATTCTCTGTCATCATGGATGTTTCTCTCTCTCCCTCTCCCTTCCTCTCTGACATCAATAAAAATATATCTAAAAATATTGTTTTGAAGTACCAGATCAATGCCACTTCTCTGATTCTGGTAATGATGTCGTTAGTAAGAGAAAATTCTTGTTTTGCGGGTATGCACTGCAGTATTAGGGGGTAAAGAGATGAGAGACCAATAAGGCAAGTGAGGGGAAATGTTAAAATTTGGAGAATCTGTGTGAAGAATGTGGAACATTTGCCCAGGCCAGTGGGCTCAATGGTTAGGACGTCCACCAGTGCAGGAAGGGTCACAGGTTCAATTCCTGATCAAGGGCAGGTATCTGGGTTGCAGGTTCAGTCCCCAGCTCCAATGGAGACAACCAATGGACGTCTCCCCGCCACCCCCACCACCACCTTCCGCTCTCTCTCAAAATCAATGGGAAAAATATCCTCCGGTGAGGATTAACAACAAGAATATGGAATGTTCTTTCTACTATTCATAAATCTTCTACACATTTAAACACCTAAGCGACCATCCGGCCTTTCGACCGTCTGACCGGTAGCTATGATGCGTACTGACCACCAGTGGCAGACCTCTGACAGTGGCAGACCTCTGAGAACCAGAGAGGAGGGAGCCTGATTCCAGGGTGTGTCACCTGAGAACCACCCTCTTGCAATTCAGGATCCCTCAGGATGTTGGAGGGCTGGTTTTGGCTGATTCCCGCAGGCCAGGCTGAGGGACTCCACTGGTGCACGAATCTGTGCACTGGGCCTCTAGTGTTTCTATAAGTCTTAATTTATGTTGAAACTTTTTTTGTTTTTATTTTTTTATTAAAAAATATTTTTTTATTGATTTCAGAGAGGAAAGGAGAGATAGAAATGTCAATGATGAGAGAGAAACATTGATCGGCTGCCTCCTGCACACCCCCCACTGGGGATTGAACCCATAACCGTGGCATGTGCTCTTGCCCAGAATTGAGCCCTTTAGTCTGCAAGCCAATGCTCTATCCATTGAGCCAAATCCAGCAGGGCTGTTAAAATGTTTTAAAGGGTTGATTGTAACTGTTTGCAGCTGTCCTAAGTTTGTAACTTAGTGAAAGAGTACATAGTGTTTATAACCTCCTCCCATGCGCTTTCATTCCTTTTTCTTTAATGGCTGTATTGTATTATATAGACTACCTTATACAGCCCTCATCTATGAAATCATGTATTAATTCCAACTTTTCCTGCTCTTTTCAAACAGGGCTGCATTAAACTTAGGCATTTTTTTTGGGTGTACTTGTACCAATTTTATAGGATAAATTTCTATAAATAGAATTATTGGTTCAAAGAATATCAGTATTAAACTTTTTGATACTGCCAAATAAAATTCCAAATATGTACTTGTTTCCTTTCCTATCAGTTGTGTATGAGAATTTCCCACATTATCTGAGGGGGTGGGGGGTGCTGGCCTACCACCTAAGAGCGTTACCTGGTGTTGGTCATGAAGGCGACTTCTGTGAGAGCTGAGGTGAATGGATGCTCTCCACCCCAGAAACTTCCCTGAAGGGCCGGGATAGCTAAACATCTGCTTCTAAAATTAGGATGCCCATTCTGCAGACACTGAAAAGGAGAGTGTGATGTCTGCTGGAATCCAAGGTCTGCCACATAGAAGGTGTTCTATTTGTTGATTATATGGAATATTTGACATCTTGATGGTTTGTTAGATGAAAAGTCTCCTTTTAAGAAATTGGTTTAAAAAGTGTATTAGCCTGGGCTGGCTGGTGTTGCTCAGTGGTTGAGCATTGACCCATGAACCAAATATTCAGGAAGGCCTAACTCACCGGCTGAATTCCCAGTCAGGGCACATGCCGGGCCGGGATTGCAGGGGTCATGCAGGAGGCAGCCAATGGATGATGTTTCCCTCATTGATGTTTCTATCTCTCTATTCCTCTCCCTTCCCCTCTCTCTATAAATTAATAACATCTTAAAACAAAGTGTATTAGCCTGAATTTTTTTTATTTGTTTATATTTAAATTTTTTAAATTTATTGACTTTGGGAGAGAAAGAGGAGTGTTGATTTGTGTTCCACTTACTTTTGCATTCATTGGTTGATTTTTGTATGTGCCCTGACTGGGGATTGAACCTGCAACCTTAGCATGTCAGGATGACTTTAACCCCAACTGAGCTACCTGGTCAGGGCATCCAAACTTTATTAACAATTGCATTTTCTTTGTCATCTTCTGCCTATATTCTTCTTTAATGTAGTTTTTTTTTTAAAGAGATTCACTCAATGGACCTTTATAGAGGACCTACCACCTTTTAGGCATTGTTTGAGTGCAGCTTGGTAGAATTGTGAACAAGACAGGCAATTCCTGAAGTCATGGTGCTCCTGGGAAATGGAGTCAGAAAATAATGTTTTTGAAAAATAAAAATTTCTAGTTTTTGCCCTTTGTTCGCTTGCAAGCATTTATATCCCAGAAAAATGAGATTGCCTGTTATTTTGCTTATACTTTGCTAAATCGAATTTTTAGATTTATTTTTATTAAATTTATTGGTGTGACATTGGCCATAACATTATGTAAGTTTCAGGTGTACATCCTCATAATTTTACTCCATTGTGTGCCTTCCACCCAAAGTCTAGTCTCTATGTATTTGAACCTTTATCCTTGTTGTCCTTTCCCCACCCTCCTTTCTCTCTGGTAACCACCATTCTGTTGTGTTATATTTATTTTTGGTAGTCAGATCTGTTGGTCTTTTGTAGTAGTCTTAAAACATGTAGTTATTTCTTTGGTAGATTGTAAGCAGCAGTTGGATGGAGGTAGTGGTTTTTATTTATCCTTGAAAGGTAGTATAGTGTAATGTATTGAGATCTTTAGACTCTGGATCCATCCTCTACTACTTACTCTGTGACTTTACACAAATGGTTCAACCACTTATTTCATCTCTAAAATGGAAAGAGCACCTTTCTTTTCTCGGATTTCTCACAACCATGAGAAAAGTATTTAGAATAGTGTCTGGTATATAGTTTGCACTCAGATATTATCTATTATCATAATTATCATCCCTGGATACTCATTGTCATATATTAACAAATATATGAAAGAATGAACACACATTAAGGATGTTTGTACCTACTTCCAAGTTCTCTTTGATTTGGAGCCCTCTTGAAATGGATGAAGCTGCTCAACAAATATTTATGAAGCTTCTGTGTGCAAGGCTGTGGACACAGCGAGAACTACGATAGACAAAATTTTTCCCTTTATGGAGCTTATTGTCTGTTTGGGGAGACAAATCAGATACTGATACAGATAATAAACGCTACTGACTCATTGATTCTCAGCAACATTCTCTCTGCCACTGTGGCTTGGTGGAAACTCAGGAATGTTCCATAGCCGTCCTTAGAACTTCACAAATTCCAGTATAAAACTGCCTCCAGTATATTATATCTTGAAAACCTGATAAGATCAGTCTAAATGAGCACAATTTTCTTTATAGATGAAAATATACTGCAGCATATTTTGTTGTGCCGCTGAAAGTATTAAGTGGAGAAGGAAAGTACTTGGATAAATAGAAAAGGATCATAGCCTTTCCCTGTTGTAAATGTTAGTTTTAGAAACCAAGGAGATCATTTTGTTCTGGGCCCCCAACTGCTAGGGCGGAAAAAGAAAAATATTCTGTCTCTAGTCACCCAGTGTGACAGGTTTGTTTTGTAGAGGTACTCTAAATCTTTGGTCTATTTCTATAGGTTCTTGATCTTCCACAATGGGTGAGCCACAGCAAGTGAGTGCCCTTCCACCACCTCCGATGCAATACATCAAGGAGTATACAGATGAAAATATTCAGGAAGGACTAGCTCCCAAGCCTCCGCCTCCAATAAAAGACAGTTATATGATGTTTGGCAACCAGTTCCAGTGTGATGATCTCATCATCCGCCCTTTAGAAAGTCAGGGCATCGAACGGCTTCATCCTATGCAGTTTGATCACAAGAAAGAACTGAGAAAACTGAACATGTCTATCCTTATTAATTTCTTAGACCTCTTAGATATCTTGATAAGGAGCCCTGGGAGTATAAAACGAGAAGAGAAACTGGAAGATCTTAAGCTGCTTTTTGTACATGTTCATCATCTCATAAATGAATACCGACCTCACCAAGCAAGAGAGACCCTCAGGGTCATGATGGAGGTGCAGAAACGTCAACGCCTTGAAACAGCTGAGCGGTTTCAGAAGCATCTGGAAAGAGTCATTGAGATGATTCAAAATTGCTTGGCTTCTTTGCCTGATGATTTGCCTCATTCAGAAGCAGGGATAAGAGTGAAAACTGAACCAATGGATGCTGATGATAGCAACAATTGTACTGGACAGAATGAACAAGAAAGAGAAAATTCAGGTCATCGGAAAGACCAGATTATAGAGAAAGATGCTGCCTTGTGCGTTCTAATTGATGAAATGAATGAAAGACCATAAAGAGTTTTTTGTTTTTATTTTTTCCTTTCAGTAAATAGCATCATATATTAGTTCATTTGCTCTCGGAGAGTCTTAAAAGAGATATAACTAGGAGTTATGTAAACAGCTTCACTCTCCAACTTTATCAATTATGAGATGTCACAGGCAGTAATTTCATTTTATGGCAAGCATAGGCAATGAGTGTGACTGCATTAAGAGTAATCAACTTAAAAAGCAAAGTGCTGCTGTTGTGTGGAATATTCCTGTTTTTGAAGTTGCACTAAACATTGAAGATAATCCTCAGTAATAGCAAATTTCCATCCTTGGAACGTAGACTTGTTATTTGCTTTAAGAATGATTGATAGAAGCAGCAGCCCTGTAGGTTGCTTGGTGTTAAAAAAAAAAAGAATGATAAATAAAGGATATCAAGTAGTATAAATATGAAATTGTGAAATCTTTATATTTTACTTAAAAATTTGCCTACTCTCTAAAAAAGTATTGTAACATGTTAAAAGAGAAGAACCCCATAGAGTTATAAAATAGCAATTTTTCCTCTCGACTGCTCCTGTAAGTACACTATGTCGAACAGTCTTGGCCCTATCCTTTTTTAGTCAATCAGATAATAAGTCCTTTGATCACTTTTAGTTGCAACCATTTTAGTAATTAAAATGTTTATGTAATTAATTGTACATTTCCTTTAAAATTCAGTTTGTACTTGTTTAAAGCTGGAAGCCTGATATGGAAAGGGAGTTTGGTGGCAGAGACTGTTAGATGTTCACTGGAGATTGTATCTCCCCTGAGATACGGTGCTGAGAGAAGGCTGCCCTGCCAGGGACTATATTTCCTCACTCCCCTTGCATGTGTGTAAGGCTATGTGATTAAGTTCTTAGCAGTGGAATATGAGGGTAAAAATTCAGGCCTGCCCCATAAAAATTTTCTTGCACAATCCTCCATTCTGTTCTTATCTGTTGGGTGGATGGCCACACCCAGGATAACTTTGGGTCCTCCATTCTCTTCTGGTTAGATGGCCAGCATAATTTTACCATTTTGAAGATAAAGGTTCAGTTAGTTTGGGCCCTTGAATGACTGAGGACTAGGCCCTCCTTTCATTAACCCCCCACCCCAATCCAGCTGATTTGACTATCTGAGCAAGAAGTCACCTGTTTTGATCACAGATTTTATTTCTGTATTTCTCTTCTCTTCCCTCTAACCTCTCCTCCACCAAAGTCTTGGTGAAGAGTCTGCCTTGTATCTGAGGTTCTCTGCTGGCCTTTCTCTTAATGTAGGCCAGTGGTTCTCAAAGTGTAACCTTGGACTAGGAACATTAGCATTACTGGGGACCCTGTTAGAAATGCAAGTTCTCTTGCCTCACTCTAGACCTACTAAATCAAACTCCAGCAGTGGTATACAACATGCTGTGATTTAATAAGCCCTCGGATGATTGTGGTGCAAATAATCAAGATTTAAGAATCACTAATAAAAAATAAAAAAAAGAATCACTGAGCCCTGGCCGGCTTGGCTCAGTGGATAGAGTGTCGGCCTGCGGACTTAAGGGTCCCAGGTTCGATTCCGGTCAAGGGCATGTACCTTGGTTGCGGGCACACCCCTAGTGGGGGATGTACAGGAGGCGGCTGATCGATGTTTCTCTCTGATCAATGTTTCTAACTATCTTTCTCCCTTCCTCTCTGTAAAAAATCAATAAAATACATTTTTTAAAAAAAGAATCACCGATAAAGGTAATGCCTTTTCCCAGATGTACACTTTTGATAATTCTCTCAGTCCCCAGTTTCCAATATACCATTCTTACTCTTTTAAGGTCTTCAGCTCTAAAGCTGGCAAAAACCAGTTTAAAGTGACCACAGGTCAATTCGATACATGAAACATTCATCCTCTTTAGAAATCTTTGGAGTGTAGGCTGTTCCCAAGTAGACCGGCCACTTTTTTTTTTTTTTCTGACATGTATTTGGTGTGGATCGTTGGGCTCCAGAGGACACAGGCCAGTCTTAAGTTTACAATGAAGGCGAAGGGGTATTCCCCTCATTCCCTTCTGGGGGAGCAAGCTAGACATTGCATAACACTTGAGCAGCTCTCAAAAGAAATCTTGTTATTTCCCCTCAACCCTTTTATAATCTTAAGGATGTTGGGCTAAGAAGGTACAAAGCCAATTTTTGGCTCTTTTGCAAATCCATGCAAGGAAAAGAAACCTAATTGAATCACATTGTTATAAGAGTTATGACATAATTTGTATATGAATTTGTGTGTTTGGGGAGAGGATTAAGGGATTTAAATTCCATTAGCAATCTTAAATTCTGACTTTGAGAGGATCTGATTTTGTAGGTCTTTTTAAAAGAATTTTGATGTGAACTATTTCAATGGTATAAAGTAGTGCAAGATCTGATAGTTATAAGTTTAAAAACTTATATGGTCTTGGCCAGTGTGGCTCACTGTTAAAGTGTCAGCTTACACATTGGTCTAGTGCAGCGGTTCTCAACCTGTGGGTCACGACCCCTTTGGGGTCGAACGACCCTTTCACAAGGGTCGCCTAAGACCATGGGAAAACACACATATAATTACATACTGTTTCTGTGGTTAATCACTATGCTTTAATTATGTTCGATTTGTAACAATGAAAATACATCCTGCATATCAGGTATTTACATTATGATTCATAACAGTAGCAAAATTACAGTTATGAAGTAGCAACGAAAATAATGTTATGGTTGGTCACCACAACACGAGGAACTGTATTAAAGGGTTGCGGCATTAGGAAGGTTGAGAACCACTGGTTTAGTGTTTGATTCTTGGTCAAGGGGTTTGATCCCCACCCCTACTTGGGGGTGTGTGGGAGGCAACCAATAGATGGGTCTCTCTCACATTGATGTTTCTCTCTCCCCTATAGGTTTCAAGTTTCCCCTCGCTGACATCTTGGGCAGCAGACTAGATTTCAAGGTCCCCCTGTTATATTGTTGTGGCTTTTCCCAGAATTTATGAGAACATCTGACAATTTTATCTTGGCAAGTCCCAAGTCTGCTGACTTCTTTGCTCAGTGGGTGAGATAAACTCCCCCTTTCCTTCCTCTCTTCCCCTCCTGCCCTAGCAGCTATCTATCCTGCTTAACAGTAGGTCCTGAAGTAACTGGAAATAGCAAGTGCAAGGGTCTCATGAGGAAATAAAAAGGTGGCATGAATTGGATGAGAAAGGTTACTATTGCCACAACATAGGGAGGAGGTGGAGCTAGAGAAGCAGATATAGAGCAGATTACAGGATTTAAAAGGCCAAGGGAAGGAGTTTGTTTTATCCTAAATCTGATGGAAAGTCAATAGCAAACATATATAGGCCTTTGTCGACACTGTTCTAATAACTACATAGTCGTTTTATCCTCACAACAACCCAATGAAATCATGATTTTTTATACTCATATTACAGATGAGGAATCAATTGCTCTGAGAGGTTATGTAATTTACCCAAGGTTACCAAGACAGTGGCAGAGCCAGGATTGAAAATTTCTACTTTCAAAGCCAAAGCAGTCCAGCTGGTGTGGCTCAATGGTCGAGCATCAACCCATGAACCAAGAGGTCATGGTACATGCCTGTATTTTGAGCTCGATCCCCAATAGAGGGCGTGTAGGAGGCAGCCAATTGATGTTTCTATCTCATCAATGTTTCTACCTATCCCTCTCCCTCGCTCTCTAAAATCAATAAAAACATTTTTAAAAAAAAGAGGGGGGAAAAAAGCCAAAGCACTTAACCTCCATACTTTACCACCTCTCTACTGCATCAGACAGTTAATAAGTAATAGGTAATAAGTAGTGGAACCAAGAGTAGAATCCAACATTTTTACCATATAAAGTCCATAGATACTACATGATTCTGGACTGAGGAAGAGATTTGTACGTGGGAATTGGACGTGTTAAGGCATTTATGTCTTAGACTTCTCTGTGTATTTCAAGGAAATACCTATGTATCATCTCCACTTTAAGAAACAGGGTCAGTTTTGTGGTTTTATGGCTACAAAGCACGTAGCATCATTTATGGTACTTAGTAAACTATCAAAAGTCAACAATTCTGCTAAGTCATTTGCCTTTTGTGTTTGGCATTTAGAATCAAAGATTGAAGAACTGGTTTCAAATTGCAATGTAATGAATCTAACAGTAAGTGGCACTCTTACCATAAGTTTTGTAGCTGTAGCCAGGTGGCAGAGGAGGGGCAAAGATGAGGAAATTCAGAGGTTCTGTTTATAATACTGAGCTTTTTATTCAACAAGT
>NW_006292696.1:6342793-6360633 GCF_000327345.1 Myotis davidii | reverse complement strand
ACCCACAGGTTGAGAACCACTGAACTAGGAGATTAGCATTCGATTCCTGGTCAGGGTACATGCCTGGTTGTAGGCTCAATTCCCACTAGGGGGCGTGCAGGAGACAGTCATCAATGATTCTCATCATTGATGTTTCTATCTCCTCCCTTCCTCTCTGAAATCAATAAAAATATATAAAACAATAAATAAAAAAGGAAGGCACAAATAATGGCAGAAATAAAAAGTGACATTACTATAGGTTATATAGACAGTAAGAAATAATATAAAAATATTGTGGAAAATTGGAAAACTTAGACAAAATGTACAAATTCTTATAAAATGACCAATATTGGTTTAAGAATAGGGAACTTGATTAGCTTTCTAATGATTAAAAAACAAAACCAACCAACCAAACAAAAAAACACCAGTAGTTAAAATCTCACAAAGAAACTTCAAGTATAGCTTTACTGGCAAGTTCTATTAAAGATTGCCAGAAAGAAGAAACATTCTTAAGCTCTTTTTATGAGATTAGCATAGACATATATGCACATTAATCTAGCAATGTATAAAAATAAAAAGTAATGCTTTATGGCCAATCCATGTTTAAGAATGTAAAATAGAAAATTAATTAATATAGTCTGTCACTATAATAGATAAAAGAAGAAAAATTCACTTGATCATCTTAACAGAATCACAAAAAGCATTTTATAAAATTTATTATCCATTCATGAAAAAGAAAAAAGGGGGATCTGGCTGGCTGGGTAGCTCAGTTGGTTATAGTGTTGTTCTGATACCTTAAGGTCCAGGGCATATACAAGAAGCAACCAATGAATGCATAAACAAGTGTAATAACAAATTGATGTTTTTCTCTCTTCCTCTCTCAAAAAAAAAGTTAAAAAATTAATTAAAAAAGAAAACCTATTAGAATATTTAGGAATAGAACAGAACTTCCTTAATCTAATAAGTTGTAGCTCCATAAAATCTGCAACATGTATTACACCCAAGGTAGAAAGCTAAAACCTTTCCTTTAAGATCTGTAATGAAACTACAATGCCTGCTATCAAAACTTCTGTTAAATATGTACTCGATTTCCTAACCAGCATGGTAAAATAAAAAAAGGAGGAAGCCGAACTGCCATTATTTGCAGAAAATGCTTTTCTGCATGGAAAATTCAATATAATCTACAGATAACTTATTAAAAAGAGAGTTTCCTGGTTGGAGAAAAATACATTCATGCCTTAGCTGGTTTGGCTCAGTGGATAGAGTATCAGCCTGCAGACTGAAGAGTCCCAGGTTTGATTCTGGTCAATGGCACACACCTAGGTTGCAGGCTTAATTCCTGGCCCTGGTCGGGGTGCGTGCAGGAGGCGGCCAGTTGATGTGTTTCTCTCACGTTGATGTTTCTCTCTTCCGCTCCCCCTCCCTTCCACTTTCTCTAAATATCAATGGAAAAATATCCTTGGGTGAGGATTAACAACAAAAAATAATACATTCAAAAATGCATCTCAGAATACCAGCAACAAATGAAAAAAAATTTAAATCAGATACTAAGCATCAATGATATGAAGTACCCGGAAAAAAAATCAAGGAATAAGTTGAAGGCCTCTATGGAGAAAAATGTTTAAATTTTGTTAAGATTTTAAAGAAAATCTAAATAGAGGAGAGAAAATATGTCTATGGGTTGGTACACTCAATATTGTAGAGAGGTCAAATTTACTCCACATTGATCTGTGGATTCAGTGCAAGCCAATCAAATTTTTGCCAGGTTCTTTTTTTAATTCGATAAGATGATTCTAAAATGTATAGGAGGTTTGCTCTGTCCTATAGAGCAAAAAGTTTTGTTGTTTTTTAATAATAATGCTTATTATGGGCAAGGCTCCTAGTTTAAATTCTTTAAAGAAGAGGTTTCTCATGAACCCTCAGGGGCTTGATTGTCCCAGTTTTAATGGTTCATAAACAAAAGAAAAGGTTTTTATTTAACTTCCAAGTAATGAGGGATATGCAGAGAAATCCATGCTGAGATGCCATTGTATTCTTACCAGTACCCCCCCCCCCCCACACACACACATACACTATCAAGTGTTGATGAGGATGTGGAATAAGAATTCTTACACACTGTTGGTAGATGTCTCAGAAAACAGGCATTATCTAATAAGGTTCAAGTTATGTACCCTTGCCTGGCTGGTGTGGTTCAGTGGTTGAGTGTTAACCTATGTATCAGAAGGTCACGATTCCATTCCTGGTCAGGGCAAATGCCCGGCTGGATTGCTGGGCTCGATCCCCACTCTGGGGCGTGCAGGAGGCAGCTGGTCAGTGATTCTCATCATTGATATTTCTGTCTTTCTCCCTCTCCCTTCCTCTCTGAAGTCAATAAAAAATTTTTTTTTTAAAAAAAGGTATGTACCCTTTGACCCAGTAATTCCATTCTCAGAAATATACTTCAGAGAAGTGTGCACTGGGATTCATGTAAATGTCCAGTATGGCATTGTTCATGATAACTACAACAGAAGATTAAATGTTCATCTAAAAATAGAATGAACAAATAGTTTGAGGCATATCTACTCCCAGGAAAACTTTGAGTAATAAGAACAATCTACAGGGATATACAGCAGCATGAGTGGATCACATAAACACATTATTGAGGGAAAGACAGGACGCAAACGCCTATAGACAATATGGTTCCATTTTCATGATGTTCTAAAATAAAACTATACATAAAATTTGGGATGCAAACATAGGTTTGCAGGACAAATAGCTAATTATTGAATATCTGCTCCTTATGTTCTATGAATGACCTTCCTCCCCTCTGAAGCCCCTGGTCCCTGACCTCATCCTTAGCTCATGATGTTTTTTATTTCTCATTTTCCCTTTCTGTCTCTGAAGCTCTCCTGAAGGTGGAATTCCTACATATATCACATAAGGCAAATTCTCCTTAGTCCTTTTATCAAGGTCATTAAAAAAGCAAGGAGCTGTAGCCCGTTTGGCTCAGTGGATAGAGCGTCGGCCTGTGGACTGAAAGGTCCCAGGTTTGGTTCCGGTCAAGGGCATGTACTTTGGTTGCGGGCACATCCCCAGTGGGGGGTGTGCGGGAGGCAACTGGTCGATGTTTCTCTCTTTTCGATGTTTCTGACTATCCCTCTCCCTTCCTCTCTGTGAAAAATCATTAAAATATATTTTTTAAAAAAAGCAAGGAAACAGCCCATTTGGTAGTTCAGTTGTTGAGCGTTAACCTATGAACCAGGAGGTCACGGTTCTATTCCTGGTTATGGCATATGCCTGGGTTTGAAACTCGATCCTTGTGTGGGGCATGGAGGAGGCAGCCAGTCAATGATTCTCATCATCGATATTTCTACTTCTCTGTCTCCTTTCCTCTCTGAAATAAAAAAAAAATATTATTTATTTTTAAAAGCAAGGAAACAATTGCAATATTTCAAGTAGTGATTACCTGTAGGAGAGGGAAGGTTTTGAGATCAGGAAGGAACACATGGCCTTGGAGTAGAGGTTGGAGGGACTTTAGGAGATTTGCTTTATTTTTTGTTTTGGGTCCTGATTTCTTGAGTGTTTGCTTTGTGTTTTTTAAACTATAAGTTCATGTAAAGTTCTGTACATCTGTTATATTTTCCACTAAACAATAGTTTAATCTTAAAACCATATTGTGACATCATTGTACACCAATCATATTGGAAAAAATTAAAGTCTGACAGTACCGATATTAGCAAAGACATGCAGCATCATAAGAGTTCTTCACCGCTAGTGAGAATGTAGGCTAGGATAAGCACTTCAGAAGACTACTCAAATTCTGTTGTAAAGTAGATTCCTGTGAGAAGTGAAAAAATGGGAAACAGGGTTTTCTCTGTTTTTAGGGGGGCCTTTTTTTTGGGTGGGGGGAGGAGGGATATAATTCAGAGCTTCATCTTGAATGAAACAGGCTAATGTTAGTTTTACCCTCCTGTGCATAAATCCCTAGAAGCAGTGAAGTTATTTATTAGCTAGACAAGTTGGAGCAGCGGTTCTCAACCTATGGGTTGAGACCCCTGAAAATACATCCTGCATATCAGATATTTACATTACGATTCATAACAGTAGCAACGAAAATAATTTTATGGTTGGGGGTCACCACAACATGAAGAAGTGTATTACAGGGTCGCGGCATTAGGAAGGTTGAGAACCACTGGTAGGTCAAGTTTCAGAACAGAGACTGGTAAGTTACCAATAGGCTGAAGTCTGGTAGATGGTTCTGGGGTTTCCAAACCTGTGACAAAGGAAGGAAGGGAGGATTCTGACTGCTGGGCTCAGCAAAGCAGGTCAGTGTCAGAAACTTTTGGGCAAACAACATGCAAATGAGTAAGTTGCATGAAAGGAGGATCTTTTAGAATCCTACTTTGTAGCTGGTATATGGCAATGTGATCATTCAATGTGATCAATGTGTGCTTGTGGTGGAAACCGCAGAGACGACAGGCAGCCCACGGAGCCCTGGCTCTAGGAATATCGGATCCCTCTAGTAGTCAGCAGGCCACCATCGCCTTTCCACAGTTCCCTTGGCAGCACTGGCTCTGGGCTGTATGCTCTCATGAATGACAGGGTCAGTCAAGCAGCTCATCAAAAAAGTTAGGCTTTCCCACCCACAGGTCTAGTTACTATATTTATGCAGTACCCTTAACTGGACAGTCAGGACCCTTAATTGGACAGCAGCAAACCTTCCCGTTCACGCTTCAGGTGACTTGTTCTTATTGGTAGGAATGGACAGTCAGCATCTTGGAAACACATAGCTTTGGCTCCTTAAATCAACAAGAATTCTAGTTGGGTAATAAGGGGAGGTTTCCTTTCTGAAAGGAGGTGATGGTGTGTGACGAAGCCCACTAGAAAGTAATCTCTTGTAAAATGAACATGCCCCCCCACACAGCCCCAGTGTCTATTCTCCACATTTTATTCTAAACAAGGACGCCTGACTGGATGTTCAATCCCATTACTTACATCTGCTTTGCCCAATGCAGTAGCCACTTGCCACATGTGGCTATTAAAATCTGATTTTCAATTAATTAGTTTTTTAAAAAAAGAAATTATTTTCTTAGTCATACTAGCCACA
Organism: Myotis davidii; assembly: GCF_000327345.1. NCBI lineage: Eukaryota > Metazoa > Chordata > Mammalia > Chiroptera > Vespertilionidae > Myotis > Myotis davidii. Next base: position 6,355,568 of record NW_006292696.1, on the reverse strand, counting down.
TTTCAAGTGGCCAATAGCTACATGCGACTTGTGACTATCATGTTGGGCAGAACAGAGATAGAACATTTCATCATTACTGGAAGCTCTATTGGACAGTGTAACCTAAAGATCAAGTTTAAATACCCTGTGCCCATAATTGATAAAGAATAATCAGGGCTACCATTTAGGGATGCCTTCATATGCCAGGAGATTTCATTACTTTTCATTGTAAAGCAACAAATATATCATTTCTTTAAGCATCATACAAATTAAACTTAAACATACCTCAGCCCTGGATTCAGTCTATGATCTGACTCACCCATGTGCAACTTCTATAAATCCATGCAGGGCCAAGAACCATCGTTTAGTTATTAATTTCTGCAACTACATAACTAATACTGCCACTGACTCATCAAACAATAAACACAAACCACAACCACGGTCAATTCTACTTCTGATTGTTCGAGGCCTCTCCCAGAACCAAACAGCAGTGCCCGCTAGCCTTCCTCTGCCCTGCAGGAGATTTTCTGTGAGCAGCTTGGGAGACGAGATCCCTGCTCCTGAAGGATTTCTATTGTCATCATGCAAGACAGCATAGATAGTGACTTTTTAAGGAAACTGTTTTGAATGTGGACAGCATCTCGAAATCAACTTTGTCCAACCTTTAGCAATGCATGACTCCCACTTTGTGCTTTTCAGAAAAGTAATGCTTATATTTCTCTCCACGACTGAGGCTGCCACTGCTGTTGTAGTTGATGAACTTTTATTCTGGAGAGCCTTATCGTCCTGAGCCAGTTTCCTCTCCTCCCTGACACATTCAGTGACGCTGCACTCCAGTGTTTGTTAGAGCAGATGTTTATGTTTCCGTGGTGATGATCAGTGACGTCACCAGCACCGGAATGTGTATCATCAAATTTATCTAGACAGAGCTGCAAAGAAGAGTGGGAATTCCACTTCCATTTGAACTTCATGAAAACTAACTCAGCTTCCTCAACAATTACTTGTTGAGGTTTGGACTGTTCAATCTGGATGTTAAAGAGCAAACACTCACACTTGCCTGTTTGTGATTCATTTTACTATTGGATTTTTTTTTTTTTGCAAGTGAGAGAGTTCACTGTATTTTTTAAAAGAGAAAGCTGCACTTAGGTGTCAATTAAAACCAGAACCATTGTAGAGATGCCTGCAGTTTGTGGTGACAAAGTTACAACATGTATTTGCCTGAGAAGTCTTTCTATGGTGGCATAAATGTGGGACTGCATGACAAGAGTGAAGCAATACAAGGTAGAATGGCAAGTGGGTAAATGCTCTAATGTGCTCTTGTTCTGTTTTGGAGAATTAAAGGAAGCAGCAGGTCACCTCACAAAGAACTATATTGTCAAAGAACACTTAAAAAAGTTGAAAATGGGTGTAAGGTTGTTACTAAAGGTATACAGGGAGGTTAGTGGGGGGGGAAAACACTTGCGTTCTCAAAAACCAGGTTTCACACAATAACAGGCACTAAAACTAGTTGTGTGTGCTTGCAACAGGAGAGAATACTCTTAATAATGGCTGGTCTTTTCCTGATACGCAGGAAATCTTCCTCAGTGACTTCCCCGTCTCCATCTCGATCAGCTTCATCAGTCATTTTCTGCAGCTCCTCATCAGTGATGTTCTCACTCAACTCATTGGATACACATTTGGGATTGTCTAACGATATGGTCCCAGTTTCATCATCATCGAAGAGCTTGAAACGGCCCCTCCTGCAGCAATTTCACTTATCATCTTCATAATCTCTTCTTTCTTTGGTTCAAAGCCCATTGCTCTCATCACCACCTTGAGCTCTTTAACATCAAAGGTCCCAGTTGCACCAGTATCGCAGAGATCAAAACCTTGGCGTAGCTCCTGTATCTGCTGTGGTCTAAGTTCCAGCTTAGGACTCACTCTTTTTGGCTGGGAAGATGATGCCACGTTTGTTGTCTTAAAGCTGGAAGAAGCCTTCGGAGGTTCCGAGTCTTCTTTGGCCTGGAACAGGTTGCCCAGAGGGCCACGCATGCCCGGGGGGCGGCTGCGGGCCGGCTGTGTGTTAAGAGGAGGCAGCGAAAAGGCACAGGCCCCGCAAGGAGGCTGGCGTTTCTTCAGACCCATCTCCGACCCTACTATTGGATTTAATACATTGGAACTGCTGACATAACATTCCCTTCACCCGTCACCCCACACATAATGTCCATAAAATCATCTCTCAGGCCTAACTCACAGTAGGGGCTCATATTATTGGTTTATTTGCTGTGCACCTCTGGGAAAGTCTCAGTTTCTTACCATGGTGCCTATAGCAGATATGTGCAGGCATGATAAGGGCTCAATGAGTGTTTGTTGTCATTATTCTTAGTACTACTACTATCACCCCGAGCTATGTGGTTAGGTAGACCATTGGTCCCATCCCAGGTCTAAGACTGATTAGCTTTGTGGCTTTGGGTAAGTTACCAAACCTTTCTAAAGCCCAGTTTTCTCATCCGTAAAATGGGGATAATAATTATTATAGGCCCTTAGATTTGTAAGGATTTGATAAGATTATATAAGTAAAATGATCACCATAGTGCTGGCCCATAGTAAATGCTTCATAAATGTTAGTTGATATTAGTACAAAAATAACAATAATAGCAATAATTAATACATATTACTACCTGGCCTGATCACCATTAAGCCAGGCGGCAAAGTCTGAGCACCATTTCTCCTTTGTCACTAATGCTGTTGGTGGTATCATATGCAAATAAGGATAACGTGGACCACCTGAGCAGTGACCTGTGGCTCATGATCTCTGATCCGCCTGACACAGAGCTTGCTGGCTACCAAGTTTCCAGTGTTGGGATTTCTGGCATTACTTGCTCTATGGATTACTCAGGGGATACACTGAAAGTCAGTCTTCACTTAGGTCCTTGTTCATTATCTTGACTTCTTGCTGCATCCCTTCTATTATGAAGGAAGACAAAAGACATCTTCCCCACTCCTCAAAGAAAAAGGCCTTGCCTGACCGGCGTGGCTCAGTGGTTGAGCATTGACCTGTGAACCAAGAGTCATGGTTTGATTCCTGGTCAGGGTACACGCCTGGTTGCAGGCTTGCTCCCTAGTGTGGGGTGTGCTGCCAATCGATGATTCTCTCTCATTATTTATGTTTCTATCTCCTTCTGATCTGAAATAAAAATACATTTTTTAAAAAAGAAAAAGGCCTGATTTGATGCTTGAAAATCTGGGGCCTTTGTGCTCTACTTTGTGACACAATAGGCTATTCTTAACTTAATGTCCTGTTCTTACATCTTTCTTGCTTTCTCAAGTAGGAAAATCAAATAAGAGGTTATATTTCACCCTCGGCAATAAATATTATCGCCATTTTTTCTACATAACTTGGACCCTTCACCAAAATGCTCTTGCCAAAGGGGACCTGCCTGGAGTTCTCACTGAAACTCTAAGGGTAAAGCTCTGGGTCCCTCATCCTCTGTCCCTGTGATCTGAAGGTACGTTTCTGTCATGAGGCTGGAGAGATTTTACAGACAACCTTCTATGATCCTTGGAATCCCAGAGGTCCCTGCAAGCCTAAGCCAACCTGGATTGCACAGGCATCAAGGGTGGACCCCCAGTTCTCCAACATCCTGTGTAACCAAATGACCTTTTAATTGTGCAACCCCTGAAATTCATACTTGCTAGCCAACTTACCATGACAAGTGCAGAGAGTACTAAACGGCTTTTGACAGAAAGTAGCTATGTGAGCCTGAGCTGGTTGCATCCTCTCTCTGGGTCTCTAGGAGATCTGTTGCATGGCCTCCATGCTTGAATGGCTCTTCACTCATCATGTGCTGTGACTTGGCCACTGACCATGGTGGGAGAGAGGAGAGAAATTTGGGAGGGTGCATTTCTCTTTGTTGTTTCGTTTATTTCCATTCATCCCATTTTAATTTTGTCAGGGTCAGATAAGTAATTTACATTTCCTAGGTCAAATAACAGCAGACCTGAAAAAAAGTTGTCTTTTTTAAAAAAATATATTTTATTGAGTTTTTACAGAGAGGAAAGGAGAGAGATAGAGAGTTAGAAACATCGATGAGAGAGAAACATTGACCAGCTGCCTCCTGCACACTCCCCACTGGGGATGTGCCCGTAACCAAGGCACATGCCCTTGACCAGAATCGAACCTGGGACCTTTCAGTCCGCAGGCCGATGCTCTATCCACTGAGCCAAACCGGTTTCAGCAAAAAGTTAAGTCTTTACAAGTTCAAAAAAAAAGCCAATAGGTAAACTCTTTCTAAGCTAATTATGGGAAAAAACAGTGAATTGATAAGCCAAAACCATCTAGAAAAAGAACCCTCAAATGTTTGACTTTCTTCCTATTTTGAACACATGCACTGTTGATGGAATGAGAAGTGATCAGGGGGACGGCTTCAAGGCACAGCCAACTCCCTGGTGAGCTTCCAGAGGCTGGCAGGGAAGGGCAAAGTTATAAGCAACTCAGAGCAATCTTGCCCTGGACTGTCTGGCACAGGAGCAGTTCCTGTAATTGAAACTGAGTTCATCAAAACCCTACTTGGTTGGTGCCCACCGCCATTTCACAACTTCCACAACCAGGGCCTGAGCATCCCAGGCCTGCGTGACCTGGCCCTCGGCAGCCAGCCCAGCCTCCTCTCCTGCCAGCCCTGGAGCACAGGAGCCATCCCTGTCTCTTTTGGTGCCTTGAACTCACTTAAGCAAAGCAGCCTTTGTGTACACTGTTCTCTCTGCCTGGAAATTTGTTTCTGTCCCCTTTGCCTGCTTCATCATAGCAAGGAGAAGGGCCCAGTGATTCTGTCACCACTCGCTTCTACAAGTACTTTTTCGTTTGACCAAACCTCACTTTTGTTTTAATTCTGTTTATTTTGGGATCCTGGCACACGCATACTTCACATCTCAATCTGTATAATTACTTTGAAGGAAAATTTAATTCATTCGTATCTGATGCCCACAAAAAGTAAATGTCCATCATTTTCCATTTTTAAAAGCAGTGGTGTTTGAAAGCATCTCTATTTGAGCCAAGAAACCAAGTAGGACCTCAGTTTTAAGTTGTTCATCTTCTAAAGCTCTTGATTAATCACAGTTTTACTGATTTTTCAAATAAATATGAAGATTATATAAATACACAACAATAATAAATATCTCTAAATCTGAAGAACAGCAGTTTGGGGGCTTAACTTCAGTGTGGGACCGGGCATGGCTCTCTATTCACTCAGACTTCCCCAGTGACTAGGGAAGGTCCTCCAATAGTCCAAAAGTGGGGGAGAGTGAAGGGAAGACAAAAAGGAGGAAATGAGAAAAAAACATGCACATCAAAAAATTTTTTTAAGTCCCCTAAAAAAATGAGCATTTAAACTGCTTGTCAGACGGCTTCCTGACAAAGCCACCAGAGTGTCTTCACTGGTATTTACGTAAACGCTGCCAGTGAGTTCACCACAGCTGCGAAGGCTAATGGAACCTAATTAGTCACTTCTCCCGGCACAATGTCAGGATGATGAGCACCAGCTCTTTGCCTTGTTGCATATTAGATCATCCTATATAATAAATGCCTAATATGCAAATTGACCATACAGCTGAATGACTGGCAGAATGGCCAGTTGCTATTACATGCAGTGACCACCAGGGGGCAGATGCTCAATGCAGGAGCTGCCCCCAACCCACAGGCCCCAGGCCAGCCAAGGCAGGTGTGAGTGGGGTGGAGGGTGGAGTGTGTGTGGGGGTCCCCCCAGGTCACCTCATGGTCACCCCGCAGAAGGAGGCAACTGGCAGTGGTGGCAGGGGTCAGGGTGGTGAGCGGGCAGTGCCAGGCCGGCTAAGGTGGGTGCCATCGGGGGCTCTCTGATTGCCCCACAGATTGGCCCTGATTGCCAGCCAGGCCTAGGGACCTTATCAGTGCATGAATTTCATGTACTGAGCCTCTAGTTAGGTAATAAAGTGTTAGCTGACAGGGTCCCTGCACTATAGCTTTGTGAGGGTACTGCATTTTGCCATGGGGGTGGGAAATATAAAGAAACTAATGCCACAATTGGCCTTAAACCCAACCTGAAACTCAGGAGAACAAGGACAGTATTAACACTCTCCAAGCCCTTTGAAGATCCCCAGTGCACAATCCCAGGAATTTACCCAAGTGAGGGGAAGACAGGGCAGGCACACAAGCTGGAGCAGTTCACAACTGTGGTGGTGACAGTTCAGGGTCTTTGGCCCTATGCCTGCACTTTTTCAAAAATTGGAACACAGAGAGCAGTCCTGAGGCTGCCTCTCTCCCCACGCATACCTCTCCCATAAAGCTATTGCTTACGGAGGAAACCTCACTACCTAAACTCTCCCACAAATACCCAGCAAAGAACATCTCAGTATTTATGAATGAGGAGAAAGAGGGTGAGAGCAGTTACCAACAGCTTCAGCAAGCGGGGATTCATTCACCCTCTGTGGATCACACAAGATTCCAGGAAATAAATTTGCCTTTGGCAACTCTCCTACTTGAAATACAGGGACAGTTATGTGAGCACAAGAGTTGTGAGTGTGTGGGTCACACAGGGAGACTGCATGAGTGTAAAGAATGATCTCAATTTCTTTCATTCGCAGAAAGATGGAGCCACAAAAGGGAACTTTTCTCCAACTGTCTGACATGCAGAATATAAATAGAGATGTGCCGCAGCTCAAAAAAAAGTCAGGCTACCTGTAAACGAGATGGTGAAAAGCCCAGAATGAGGGAAAACGAAGGCTCCTACAGGTCACCTAAGAGGCGAAAATACTGGTTGTCTCACTGTGCAGTAGCTGCTGGAGGTGGGGGCGTGGGAGTGGAAGGGCCAAGGAGGGGGGTGTGGTTCTGTAAGTCTTAAAAAGGGCAATTTTAAATAGGACTTTTCAATGGCCAGGTAAAGTATTACCATACCCCAAATCAACATGAGTTAGCATCATAGGTCTACACCCACACACCACCCATGGAAGAACCCATCGTCACCCTTTGCTGATTAGATATTTATGTAGCTATCGTATGAGTGGGTGGTTATGTGTGGTTGGTTGATTAATTCTACAATGAAGCAGATTTCCATGGCACTGTTGTTACTAAGAACCTTAAGGAGCTGTCTACCCTTTGAATCTTCTGGAGAGAAGTGAAGTAAGGCTTTGGAGAGTGGGAGGCCCCCTAGCTGAAGGAGGTAGGACATACCCACATCTCCAACAATGATTAATAAATAGTGAAATGTCATCATTTTCTTGAATCGTATGCTAATAATAACATGGCCAGTTGTGGACTGGTAAACTGAAGCAGAGAAATAAAATGTCTTTAAAACTTAGAATAGCCCTAGCCGGGTGGCTCAGTTCGTTGGAGCATCGTCCCATACACCAAAAGGTTGTGGGTTTGAGTCCCAATCAGGGCACTTACCTAGGTTGCAGATTCTATCTCTAGTCAGGGTGCGAATGAAAGGCTACAGGTTGATATTTCTCTCACATCCTGTGCCTTTGGGCAAATCAATCTTCTCACGTCTCAGTTTCTCTGTCTATAAAATGAAGAGGTTGACTGTGATCTCTTGAGTAACTGTGAGCTCTGTGGTGCTATGGAAGTGCACACACTGAACAAGCTGGAAGTTTATATTAAATGTATTTGATGGCATAAAGGTGGGTGACAGGGAAATGCAGGAAGGAAAGACAGAGAAAGGCCACGGGTTTGGAGAAACTCCAGTCTGTGATCTCACTTGCCTTTTGTAAAGAACCCTTGGCTTTTAAGTTTCCCAGACAAAAGTCACTCTCCCAGGGCTGAGACTGCTTGGGTCTGAGATGTTAGCTCGGTGAGGGAGAGTGTGGCGGTAATTCAATATTTTCCATCAGTTGCTGCCTGAAGCCCCTAGGGTAGATGGGGAGGGGACACCTTGTGTATATGAGATGGAATAGAATATTGAGGTCCCCAAGGAGGGGAGAAAGCATTGGTGACAAGACTGTGTCTTCCCTAAGTGGAAGAGTTTAAAAGTTCAGGTCAAAGTCAGAATATTAGCACAAATTCCTCATTTTGTAAGTTTTATAAATGGAGAAACTGAGATCCAGCAAGATTATATGGTGTAGGCCAATTTGTGTTAGAACAAGGCTAAGAATTAGGCTTATGATGGAGTGGAAAGGGCCCATAAAGGTAAGGTTAATGAACATGCCATTCAATGTGATATTCTCCAGCTCCTGGTCCAGTGCCTGACACATAGGAGGTGCTCCATAAGCAATGGTCATCACTGACCAATTGACTGACTTTCTGAATGAATGCATGTGTTTCCACGTTGTGTTCCCTGGTAACCAGCTGGACCAAAACATGATCCATTAGAAACAAAGGATTATTTTACTGGAGGTATCAGAAGGCTTTCTCTACTGACTGAGAGACACTATTTTTTCTTTATTGAGTAATACTTTCTGAGTATTGCTTCCTCTTTGTTTATACTATCAGAATGAATATCAGAGCCCTTACAGGAAGTTGGTGGGGGCATGACAGAGAGCTGGGGTTTCCTTTGATGTAGACTTAGTGGCTTTAACAGAGGAGTGATCAGTAGTCTGCCGCACTGGTGTGCTGGTCTGGCACTCAGGGAAGTGGCCACCACTCGCGTGATTGTGGAGTAGAAACTCAGTTGCAGGAAGTACACAGTTCAATTGAAGAATTAAAACGGCACCTCAACAGAGCCGCTCTTGGGCTTTTCTTATAACCCATGTTTTCACATCTTTCCTTCGATTGTGTCCTTCTGTGGCTGCTACTACTTACAAGTAAGTCTGGGCATGGACTTTTGCAATTGGGTTGTGCAAGATAAAGATACAAGGATGGCCTTCATAATGTTTGCAGTAGAGAAAGTTTGGAAGCAACCTAAATGTTCACAAACAGGGAAGTGGACAAAATAAATTGTGATATATCTATGAAGCAAATAGTAAATCAGGTGAAACAAAATGATATGAAGTGTCTCTGAGTCAATGTTAAATTTTTTTTTAAAAGGAGAGGAACAATGTGTATAGTAGACTTCTTTTCTGTCCTTTGTGTTGCAGGGTGTGGCCCTACACAGATACTTCTTAATGTGTAGACTCTGGGAAGGGGAGCTGGGAATGGGAAAGAGCAGAAGGACTACCAGGGGTGGGCAAACTTTTTGACTCAAGGGGCACAATGGGTTCTTAAACTGGACCAGAGGGCCGGAACAAAAGCATGGATGGAGTGTTTGTGTGAACTAATATAAATTCAAAGTAAACATCATTACATAAAAGGGTACGGTCCTTTTTTTTTTTTTTTATTAGTTTTATTCATTTCAAACGGCCGGATGCAGCCCGTGGGCCGTAGTTTGCCCACGGCTGGACTAGACTTTACATGCACCTTTTATACTGTTTGTTTTATAGTGTATGTTTTTTTAAAGAAACCAATTAATTATAAACCTAAAAAGGGCTATATATTAACTTCTCATTCAGGTAAGGGTTTTTATTCTTATGTGCCTGGTACTTAAGAAAAAAAAAGAGAGAGAGAGAGAGAAAGAGAATTGTGTTAGGATAACTGCTCTTCATTGATGAACAACAACTAGCCCAAATGGCTGAGATGTTTTCCTGGCTGACAATGAATGATTATTATTATTATATATTTTTTTACTCTTTCCATCATCCCTGCCTTGTTCACAGGACTGAGCCACAAGTCTCTCCTAGCACATTGGTTCTCAAAGTGAGGTTCCAACACCAGCCATGTCAGCAATTCCAGGGAACTTGTTAGAAATACATTTTTATGCCCTACTCCAGATTTAGTAAGTCAGGAATTCTAGTAGTTGAGCCAAGCATCTGTGTTTTAACCAGACTTGCCAATGGTTCAGATGCCCCTCAAGTCTGAGAGTCTTGCCTTAGTGGATCCTCCTTTTAAACGGGAGAGCAGCAGTGGTTTCTTTGCTCTGCAAGCATTACTTGGACTTTTCCTGAAGTGGACCAATCTCACTCATCGCCTGCACCTTGCTCTCCTTTTCTCTTTATCCAGGGTCTTTGGAAGGGTCACGCACAGCCGAGGTGGGCAAGAATGCTTATCTGCCCTGCCACTACTCTCCAACCACCTCGGAGAACCTTGTGCCCATGTGCTGGGGCAGGGGACCCTGTCCTTTAACTCAATGTACAAGTATGATGCTCAGCACTGATGGAAGGCACTTGAACTACCAGAGTTCCAGCAGATACCAGCTAAAGGGGAATGTCCACAAAGGAGATGTGTCCTTGACCATAGAGAATGTGACTTTAGCCGACAGTGGGACTTACTGCTGCCGTATCCAATTCCCAGGCCCATTGAATGATAAAAAATCAAACCTGGAGTTGGACATCAAACCAGGTGAGTGGAGTTTGCATGTTTTCTTTATAAGTAATCCTCTGCAGATCATATTAAATATAATAATTGTTCTCATTTCTCTCCTCACCAGTGACTGCCCTGGTGGTGGACCCCTAAGACTTAACAGGCCTATAAGCAATGTCCGGCTGTGTTTAATTCTTCCATCTATATTGAAACTTATGGAAAGGATCTATATAATGGCAGGAAAGGCCTAGATCAATAGTTGGAACCCTGGCTGCTCATCAGATTCACTTGAGGGCTTTTTAACACCGATAGATGCTAGAGCCCTACCCACAAACCAGAGAAACCAGTGTTTCTGGAAGTAGAGCCTGAGCACTGGGAGTTTACAAAGTCTTCCCCAGGTGCTTCTCCCCCACCTGAAGCCAGGATTGAGACCCACGGAACTGTGGGTGTGCACGGGAGTGCATGTGCTTCTATGTTTTAAGGTTTATGGAGCATGTACTTGTGGCTGATGGAGCTGAATTCAACTCCAGTTCTGCTGCTTACGAGCTGTGTAATGTTGCACCAGTTATTTAAACTGTGTGACCTTCAACTCTACGAAATATGGTAATACCTATCATATAGGCCATTGGAAGGATTTTAGGAGATGTATTATGAAAAGCATTTAGTGTGTGGCTATTAGTTCTATTATTAACAATTAGACTGTGACAATGACAACTGTAACACAGTTCGTAAAATGTGTGATACACTCTTAACGCAGGTGTTTAGGTTGAAGGTGAGCATGTGTTTCTCTTTATTTATTGTCCTTTTACTTCCTTGAAATAAGCTCTCTGCTCTCAGAGAAGCCTCCTACTTACACTGCTTTCTGACACTAGCCAAGGTCACCCCTGCTGGGACTCCATGGAGAGCCTTCACTACAGCCTTTCCAAGGATATTTACCACTGAGGAACATGGCTCAGGTAATTTTACATGGGCATAGGAGGAAGCCTTTAGTTGGTTTCCGAGTTCAGAGGATTTTGAATATGGGGAAAACGAGGAAATGGTGTAAGAACTGACATATAAATGTTTCTGTACACATGAGAGAGAATTTCAGGTGAGGGAGGTGCTGGAATTAACCTGTACTGAGAAATGTAATGAGGCCTGGGCCAGTACCTTTTACTTCTTTGGATCTCAGCTTTCTCTTCTGTCCAGAGAATTATGGTTTTCATGACCCAGTAAAATTCCTGACCCCCACCTAAAAGTATTTCTATCAACATATTTTACTAAGTAAGAAAAGCAAAATTTCTATCTTAATATTGCTATCACTGCAAAAAAAGCGTTAGTCTTTTAAATTAAATAAATTTAATCTAATGAAAATCTTGTTACATTGCACTATTATTTTGTGATTTATTCCTGGACTGGTGATGTTTTATCTTGAATTGGCTCCAGTCCATGTTTGGGGTTGGGTTCGGTGATTTCCTGGACTTCTTCTAACTGGAATAAGCCCGGCCTCCTCCTCAGATTGTGATCTCAGTGGGAGCAGCTAAATTCTTTAAGTAATTGAGCTAGGCCTTTTCCATGCTGTTCTGGAAGAGAAGATAGGGTCAGAAAAGCAGTCTTCAGGTCACATTGATCAGAAAGATTAATCTTAAATATTTTCTCTCAGAGACCTGGTCTCTCCTACACTCTCTGGAGCTCATTTTTTTATTCCATAAAATGCCGTTAAAAATAGGTAAATCTGACTTTCTAATGTCACAAATCTCATAAGTTGCATAGGGGGTGTGCAGGAGGCGGCTGATCGATGTTTCTCATCGATGTTTCTAACTTTCTATCCCTCTCTCTTCCTCTCTGTAAAAAATCAATTAAAAAAAAAAAAGAGCTCAGTAGCCTAGTGTGGACCCATGCACAAGAGGTCACTGGGTCAATTGCCCCCTCAGGGCACATGCCTGGGTTGTGGGCCCGATTCCCAATGTTTCTTGTTGATGTTTCTCTCTCTCTTCCTCTCCCTTACTCTCTCTCTAAAATCAATATAGAATCAATAAAAACATTTTTTTTTTTAAAGAGTGTATGCTAAAGCCATGGAGAACTAAATTGGAAGGCCATTTCTGTTTTCACTAAGCTGTGTGACCTCGGTTAAGTCACTTCCTAATTCTTGGCTTCTTCATTTGTGTAATGGAGCTAATTGTCTCTACTTTAGGATGGTTGTTTTGAACGCTAAATGAGTTACTTCAAAAGTTTAGCACAATGCCTGTTCATGGTAAATTATAGCTATAGTTATTTTTATCTTCATGTTTAGGCCACCAAATACCCTGTTTTCCTCTTATTGAGAAAATGCCAAACTTTTTCAAGAAAATTAACTTTTGTTATCTGTTGAAATCAAATTACAATAGAACGCCTGCCTGAGTGTCATCAATGTTGGGATTTTGTTGATTCTACTAGGGCCCTGTGGACACAACAAACTACATATTGAACATAGGTCTTCAGGGCAGAAATCTCCATTTCATAGAACATAAGTAGCTGGGTTCATTACCTGGGGGG
>NW_006292696.1:6326817-6342749 GCF_000327345.1 Myotis davidii | reverse complement strand
AATCCTAACATGGACATATAAGTGTTCAGTAAAATTTGTTGGTCTCCCAATTAATTATTGTAAAAAGTATAGAGTAGAATTCATTTCAAATAGGCTTATAAAGATTTTAAAAAAACTCAAATAAAAGAAAACATACTCTTTTAAAAATATATTTTTATTGATTTTGAGAGGAAGGGAGAGGAAAAGAGAGATAGAAACATCATTGATGAGAGAGAATCATCTATTGGCTGCCTCCTGCACACCCCACACTGTGAACCGAACCTGCAACCCAGGCATATGCCTTGACTTCGGAATCAAATCGTCATCTCTTGCTTCATAGGTCAATGCTCAACCACTGAGCCACAATGGCTGGGCAAAAGAAAATATTCACCCCCCCCCCAACGGATCTATATTTAGAACTAGACTTAAATATTAAGCAACACAGATAGGGCAGAATAGTTGACTTGGCAAGAAAAACAAAACTCAAGACCTGTCCATTTCCTCAGAAGCACTTTCATGCGTTTACACAGGTCTTTAAGAATCACGTTCATTCTTTCTATCACTGCCCACTGTTGGGTGGAAAGCAGCAAGCCAGTGTCTTGACGGGTACGTACACCAATGCATTGTAAATGCAAGAGAATTTCTATCTAAAAGGAAAGTCTGCTTTTAAGCCACAAAATATTTTTAACTGTTCTGTTGGTTATTCTTCCTCTTTGTAGCAGAGACAAAGACTCTGGAGACCCTCCATGATAAAAATCAAACAGTAAGTAACTTCTGTGTGTGTGTGAGAGCTGACATTGTGTTTAACCCAGAGGAAAGAAAGTGTGGCTTTAGTCTTCCTTCCTGCCCACTCTTTCTTTGGGAAAAATGCCCAATCTTCCTTAGTTTCAGATTCCGTGACTGCAACATGTTGGTGATAACACTTCTAACTGCTGTAACGTGGGCCTGGTGTACGCATGGAAGGCAGTGATGCCTGTGAAGGCCAGGCTCAGAGTCAGCCCTGGAAAACTAAAAAGGAGCAGCATTAGCACTGTGTCCCTCTTCTCAAAGGTCACAGCTGTACACCACTGTGGGCAAGTCAGAGATCCTCCATCTCCCTAGAACATGTTTTTTCTTGCTTCCATTGCAATCCGATGGAGAAAGATTATTTTTTGTTTGAATTTATTTATTTATTATTTATTTATTTATTTATTTATTTATTTATTTATTTATTTATTTGTTTGTTTGTTTGTTTATGACAAGATACCAGTCAGGAATTATATATCCAACTATAAACAAAAACAGGATGATTTTAGTGTCCCCCGTTTTCTTCGAGTAAAGGAGGAAAAACTCTTGAAAGCCAACTTCTAGCATTGACCTAAAAATTCTTTGAGGACTTCTCTAGGGGGTCCTCATTCATTTAACTCAATCTCGTGCTTGTGTGTTCATTTTGTATTTCTCCCTTCTTTGCGACCAAGGACTGCCTTTTAAGTGTGCACCCATAATACTTGATGCACAAGACCTTGCAAATAGCATTCCTGTAGTAAATGTTTGTGGAGTAAATGGAAGATTTAATTTCCTTGACTTTGTTTTAAAAGTGTTTCCTGTTGTTGGTTTTAAAGGGGGACCATGGACTGAAATTTTACAGGGAGAGGATTTTCTGTGTCACTCTCAGTTATCAAAAAGTCAAATTAATTACAGCAATAGCAGTAGCTATTATTGATTAAGTATTTATCATGTATCAGGCCCTATGCCATGCATTTTGTATTTTTTGTCACTTACATTTCCCAATAACTCTATAAGATGACTCAACTCTTGAGGACCGAGCTTGGAGTTGAACTCATGACTGTCTGGCTTTTAAGTCACAGTTTTTCTGCAGAAATAGTGGTTTCACTGCAAGCCACCAAATTTAGACCATTCTGAAACTTTATGGGAACACAAAGGCGTGTGAATGAAGAGGATTCTACTCCAAGCCCATTTTTGTGGGAGAGGGGAGCCCACTTACTAAGAGCTCCTTCTTTGCACAGCACAGAAGGGCACATTTTATTCCCTTGTGAACTCCAAAGATTAAATACTCCTTTTCTTTGGGTGTTTTGAGGCTTGTCGAGAAGGGAACAGATCAAGGGTGGTTTCTAGGTTCCTGTATTCCTGTGATGCTGCAAAAAGAATGGTCCAATGCATAAGTCATGAAAATGGCTGAGCATACAACCTATTTCTGGCCATAAGCTGCAATTCTGTTTGTGTTTCTATAGCAAATATACACGTTGGCGGATGAGTTACAAGACTCTGGTTACAAGACCACCAGAATAAGTGTCTATATTGGAGCAGGGATCACTGCTGGGCTGGCTCTGGTTCTTATCTTTGGTGCTTTAATTCTCAAATGTAAGTCACTTGATGTTGTATGTCTTTCCCTCTGTTAGGAACTGCTAATATAGGAACCCACATAAACCTAGGTATAAATATAAGTTTATATTTATACCTAAAGATGATTAGACTGGCTCTGGCCAGTGTTGCTTAATGGTTACAGTGTTGGCCCGTACACTGAAGGAAAGGTCCTAGTTGTGATTCCCGGTAAAGAGCTCGTGCCTGGGTTACAGGTACCATCCCTGGCCCTGGTCTGGGTGCATGAGGGAGGCAACCAATCAGTGTGTTTCTCTCATGTTAATGTTTCTCTCTCCCCCTCCCTCCTTCCCTCCTACTCTCTCTAAAAAAAGCAATGGAAAAAATATCCTTGGGTGAGGATTTTTTATAAAAAGGAATAGACTGCATAGTAGGTGTAGAGAAACATGTTTTCATTATTTCTTACAGGTCCTAGAATAAAATGGAAATTTTGGTTATGACTTAAAAGGTCCTATAAATCTAGCTCTAGCCTACCATTCAGACCTTATCTTGGGTTACTCTCTTATTCCAGCCATGTTTTCAGTTTTAGGCACTCACCGTGGTCTTTCTCAGTTTTCTCTGCCTGGAATGCTCCTTCTGGCTCTTTACTTGGCTGACTCATTCTCCTCTTCCAGAGCTGACCTTCAAGGTCACCTTTTCCAAGAGTGCTTTCCTGACCTTCTCTGTTATAAGTTCCAGTGCATTGTTAGTTTCCTTTATATCACAGCACAATGAGAAATTATTATTGTTGTTGTTATTATTTTTGAAATCCACCCTCAGTAGAACACAAGTTTCACAAACTCAGGGCTCATAATTTTCCTTTGTGTCCTTGATGCTTACTCAGCATACTGCCAGGCACAAAGTAGGTGTTTCATATATTTGTCAAATATGAAAAATGGCCCAACCAGCATGGCTCAGTGGTTGAGCATTGACCTATGAACAAGGAGAATCCCAGTTTGATTCCCATTCAGGGCACATATCCGGGTTGCAGGCTTGATCCTCAGTAGGGGGCGCATGCAGGAGGCAGCCAATCAGTGATTCTCTCTCATCATTGATGTTTCTATCTCTCTCTCCCTTCCTCTCTGAAATCAATTAAAAAAAATCTAAAATAATATGAAAAATGAATCTTTGTTACTTTCAAGCATACGGTAATTCATGCAATAAACCAAGACACACATTAGTAGTTTTATTTAATTCAATTTAAGGGAGACCAGATTTTCTTAAATAATCCTTGCCTCCTATGAGCCCATTTTTTAAAAAAAATTTATGAAAGCAATTTTAATTGACTTTTCTTCACCTTTTTACCCAGGGTATTCTCATAGGAAAGAGAAGTTACAGAATTCCAGGTAAGAATAAGGGATGAGGTGAAAGAAGGTGGGAATCTTGGAGGTTTCTACACCAATATGGCTTTGATCTTTGCTTTTAGAAGTCCTGCTCTGAGACTCTGGGATCTAATCTTTAGGATTAATGAAATGTAAACATGCTCCTCTGTTTGCTTCCTGATCTCTCTAGCTTCCTTAGTCCTAAAGTTAAGGTATAGAAGTCATCTCCCCATTTCAGGAAGTGCATATTTCTTTCTGTGTTAATCAGCCTTTTTAGTTGACTGACTCTTCAATTGATGGATTATCTACTATATTCAGGCTCTGGTTGGGCACTGTGCCCCATAAGTAAACAAGAAACCAAGAATCTGCTCTCAGGGCTTTTATAGCCCAGTCCAGGTGTTCTTAACTTTGACAACCCATTAGAGTCACTTACACAATCTGTTGTCATCCCCAGAGCAAATAAACCAGATTCTTTATAGATAAAGTCTAAGCATAGATATTTTTGTAAAGCTTCCCAAGTGATTCTAATGTACAAATAGGGGTGAGAACAACTGGTCCTTTATATTGCAATCTTAGTGTCCATTCCTGACTATCTGCACATAGTTCCATACACACATATGCATACACCCCAATTCCAAATACATATAGTGTACATAACTTTTACTTCATTTTAGCAACATTTGGTACATTGGTAGAATGCAGTGTGTATCAAGAAAAAAAAAGACTCTGTCCATTGAATACTATCTACACTAATAATAATTTTAGACTAAGTAGAGACAATATACTTATGAAAACAAAATAGTCAGTCTATAGTAAATAGTCAGAAGCCAAAAAAAGGTCAAGTAAAATATGTATCAATGGTTTTAGATTAACTGTGTCACTGTTCTTTCATAGAGCTGAAACCTGAAATGTGATAACATTAATAGTGACATTTACATGCATTAATTCATTATTTGTCACACCATTTGGTTAATGTTCATCTCTACTTATAAAGGTAAACGCCATAGAAAATAAGGAACTTGTCTGCCACATTAACAACTGTATCCCCTAGCACAGCACCTGATACTTAGTAGGCACTAAGTATTCAGTATTTTATTATGAATGAATAAATGCTCCTTATAGCAGCCTGGTCAGATTGGGTACTAATTATTCCCATTTTACAGATGAGGATCCTGAGACAAAGTTTTCTACTATGTAACCTTCATGGGATGTGTGTTTTATTCACTGCTGTGTCTCTTACTGCATGAAACAGTGTGTAACACACTAAATAGTTCCCGAGCAAATGAAATAACAAAACTCATGATTACATGACTGGTTTAGTGACAGGGATAAAATTCAAACTCAAATCTGATTGGATACATAACATTATTTATTTTTTTTTGAAATTGTTCTAGCCCACAAAATAACTGAACTAATGATACAAGGAATAGTAGAGTCCTTCACCAAGATGTGTAATTTAACATTTTAATATGTTTGCTTTATCTATTTTTTATACACACGTGTATGTTTTTTCTGAACTGTTTTCAGGACATTACAATATCTTGACACTTCACTAAACTTCAGTTTGTATCTCATCTGAATAAGGATATTCTCTTAGATTACACAATGCCATTGTTTTTTGTTTCCAACAATGCCATTTTTACACCTAAGGAAATTAAAGAGTAATTCAAATTGTCTTAATGTTCTTCAAATTATTCTGTTTTACGGTTTCTCCCCCAGTCAGGACCCAGTCAAGCATCATGTACTGCATTAGGTTGGCATGTCTTCAGCAAAGCCTATTCTCTTTTTGTTCTATGTCTCCTGGGAAATGCTTACCTGAAATGCGACATTTTATTTCCACAGCCTCATCACTTTGGCCAACCTCCCTCCTCCCTCAGGGTTAGAAAATACAGTAGCAGAGGGGATGCGCTCAAGGGAAAACGTCTATACAATTGAGGAGAACCTATATGAACTGGAGGACCCGTATGCGGATTACTGCTATGTCATTAGTGAGTAGCAAGCCTGACAACTCCGGGTCTTCACCCTTCTATGCCATCAGACCCAGCTTCATTCGGGAGCTTGTATTGTCTTCTTTGAAAGCGATCAGATGTGTCAGCTGATTGACTTTAAGGTTCTGCCTGCGGCTACCCAGCATTCTTTATCCAGTTTCTGAGGATAAGCTCACAAAAGGATTGAACCATCATCTACCCAGTACTCAGACTTGTTACTACCTTACCTCTGCATTCCAGCCAACAGGTTACTCAACTCAGAGACTACTAATCAGGGCATTAGAACTCAAATGAGCTTCTCTGTGAAGTAGGAATTCTTAATGTGGGGACTCCTGAATTCCAGGATTTTCAGTCCCATGATGTGTCCACGAAGCTCCTGAGAAGGTGGGGCGGGGGTGGGGGGGAATTACATGCTGAGCTATATGCATGCCTTTTTGGGTACAGAAAGTCTAAAGGGGCCACTGATTTCAAAGAGAAAGTTGACTCATAAAAGGTGAAGGAACTCCTGGAGTAGACTAGATGGCCTTGAAGATTTCCTTTGAGTCTCAACATTTAAGCTTCTTTGAATGAAGGCTCTCCTACAGATACCAACTTAACACTCTCCTTCTCCAGTGAAGAAGCCGGCTCAGCAAGCCGTGGTGTGGCAGGAGCTCCTGGGGAAAAAGGAAGTGCACTCATGTGTGTTGTCAGGTTCTGCTTGGGGAGAACTCAAAGGGAAACATCTCTGACCAACTTCTCCATTCAAGGAGAGAACCAGGGACATGTTTTTCACAGAAAAAGAAGCAGTGACTGGGATGCCTATTCCGTTTCCTGGTGGAAGGAAGACGAAGGGCTGCAGCAATCTGTACTAGTCAGCCTTAGATCCCTTGGAGGGAAGACAGTGGTCCCTAAGCTTCCATTCCAAGACTGTGGAGACTAGCTCTGCCTTCCTTATTTGTTGCCTCTGCTCTCACACATAATAGAAATTCTTAGGTATCTTTGGAGTGAAAACATTAAATATGCAGAAAGGTAGCTTTCTGGAAAGCCCTTCCATTGGGGCACTCAGACAGAGCTCTGCCACCTCACTTCTTGGAGAACTCACAGACCCTAAGCTCCATTGGTGCTCCTATGTAGGCAGAAGTGGCTGTTTTCAGACAGTGACAATATGCACCTCACAGTCTGAAAACTGCTCCTCCCTCGGTGATGACCAACCTGCTGCTGTGCTGCATTCCATGGATGCTAGTCACCTGGAGGGAAGCGACTTCAGAAGACACGTAGACCACATCAATGGTTCCCTCCAAAGGAGATTCTTACCCACAGAAATCTTTAAATAAGGGTGTATATATATATATGACGATTGTTGCAATGATGTTTGCAAAACCTTTTTTCATTGATAGGGGAATAGTTGATTATTGTGGTCCATCAGCACACACTGAGGCAGGTAAGAAGAATTAGGTGGTTTCATTGTTGAGCTGTTTTGCTAATTTAACAAATATTTATTAAGGCTTGCTATATGCCAGGTAATCTGATGCTGAGACCAGAGAGAGAGACCAAATAGACACATCCCTGACCCCATGGAACTTCTAGTTTGACAGGCAGGAGAATTTGTTCTCTCTATTCACTGTTAACATTTACTGGCATCAGCTTTGTCAGGCACTGTTTTAGTCCCTAGGAATACAACAGTGATGAAACCCTTAATCTGACAAAGTTTATGTTACTTGTCAGAGGGAAATGCTATATTGCTAAATCAAAAGAAAAAAAAAGTTCTAGAATAATATATACAATTGATGCATAATTTTTTTAATCTTTAAAAAATCTGGAAGAATATACCCAAGTTAATATGGTTACCACACAAAGGCAAATAGTTAAGAGATAGACTCAGCCTGGCCAGTGGTGCTCAGTGGTTAAGTGTTGACCTATGAACCAGGAGGTCATGATTTGATTCACTATTGGGGCACATGCCTGGGTTGCAAGCTCGATCCCCAGTGTGGGGTGTGCAGGAGGCAGCTGATCAATGATTCTCTCTCATCATTGATGTTTCTATCTCTCCCTCTCCATTCTTCTCTGAAATCAATAAATATATATTTTTTAAAAAAGATAGACTTTCACCTTTTTTTTTTTACATGCTTCTGTGTTTGATGATCTCCATTTTTCTCTTATAATAGAATGGTAAGATTTAAGCATTGTAGCAGTGATTTCCGGTCTGCCCTCCACTTCATAGAAAGAAATGAAGACTGGGACAGGTTAACTTAAAGAGCAAGTCTGGCAGTGAGCTAGGACTGGGACCCTGGTTTCCTGGTTTTCAGAGTGGGATTTACTTTCCATCAGTTATTTGGAATGGGACAGATGGCAGAAAGGGGAACAAAAAGCTCTTACCAGTGCCCTGGAGATGATAAGTGGTAACTTAATCACAGTGTAATAATATATTTTATTGATTTTCTACAGAGAGGAAGGGAGAAGGATAGAGAGTTAGAAACATCGATGAGAGAGAAACATCGATTTGGCTTCCTTCTGCACACTCCCTACTGGGGATGTGCCCACAACCCAGGTACATACCCTTGACCGGAATTGAACCTGGGACCCTGTAGTCCACAGGCCGATGCTCTATCCACTGAGCCAAACCTGCTAGGACTCAGCATACATTTTAAGTAATTCTTACTAGCACAGGCTTTTGCACTTGGTGCCCAGGTTCTTGGGAGAGTTACAGAGTCCTTTAGCAAGTGACCCTAACACTATCTGGCTAAAAGCACAATGCTATTAAGTCTCTTTGACTCAGCCAACTTCCCTAAAACGGATGTGAGAGAAGTGTCTGACAATCATGTGACAATGCAACAAGGCACACTGGTTACATGAGAAAGTGTTCATTCAAAAGCAAATATGCGACGATGTCATCTATTAACCTAAGAAACATTCAAACCTGTAAAGAATTTTTGTGAGTTTATTTTGAGCCAAACTGTCAACAGTTGCCGGAAAGCAGAATCTCAACGGATTGGGATAATCCGCAGAATGGCAGATTTTCACCTTGTTTTATACTTTACAGTCAAAGGGGGAGATGTAAGTGGGTTACAATGAAATCCATTGGTGATAGATTAGGGAGGTGGGAGAAAGCAAAGCGGGGAAGCCTCTGAGATTGGATAAAAAGTAAAATGATATTTATCAGTAAGAATGTATGCACTGCTATGTTCATAGCAGCACAGTTTACAATAGCTAAGATCTAGAAACAGCCCAAGTGCCCATCAGTAGATGAGTGGATAAAAAGCTTTGGTACGTTTATACCTGGAATACTATGCAGCAGTAAAAAAGAATATGTTACCCATTGAGACAGCATGGAGGGACCTGGAGAGTATCATGCTAAGTGAAATACATCAGTCAGAGAAATGAGGGGAGGGTGGGTGGGTGGGAAGTAATAAACCAAGAACCTTTTATGCATACATGCATGGCCCAGGGCCACAGACAATGGGGTGATGAGGGCCCTGGGGTAGAGAGTGGGGGGAGTGGGGGTGGGATGGTATGGGGAGGGGAATGGACTGGAAGGGATCAGTGGGGTAAAAAACGGGACATATGTAATACTTTCAACAATAAAGAATTATTTTTTAAAAAAAGGAAAATTATAGGCATATACTTCTTTTGCTTAGGTGGGTACAGGATAGTTTACAGTCAACAATTAACATGATAACAGTAACAATGAAGGATTTTGTGGTATCTGTCCTGGCACACAGGGCATTTGATGTGCCCTGAGGAGTCTGGTAAAAAGGGAAGTTACAAGTAACCCTGACATTTCAATGATACGGTATCTAGATTTATTTTCTATGTTGTGGTAGATGCAAAAAGACTATAGGCTCAGTTAAGGTAAAGATTGACCTTGTCAGGGAAGATACCGGCCTAGGATGTGACTACCCACCAGAACTGCTTTTAGTTAAATTTCAGACCATCCTTTGTGGTTACTTTAGGTCTTTGAGTTTGCAGAACCGCCATGCAGGCCTTCCCCAAGCTTGTCAGGTTAGCAAGTGGACCCTTTCATCCATACATCTTTGTCATACACAAGTTCAAAATCTCCAGGTTCAATGGACTTGCTATTAACATCTGAAAGATGCATATCAATTATAGTGAAGCAAAGTGTAACTCTACATCATTTTAAAATATATTTTTATTGATTTCAGAGAGGGAGAGGGAGACAGTAACATCAATGAAGAGAGAGAATCATTGATTGGCTGCCTCCTGCATGCCTCTACTGGGGATCCAGCCTGCAAACCAGGCATGTGCCTTTGACCGAATCGAACTTGGGACCCTTCAGTCCACAGGCTGACACTCTATCCACTGAGCAAAACCAACAAGGGATACATCATTTTTAATTAAGGTGGCAGCTTGTTTTCCTAAACTTTTGAGGAACTTAAACTTTAAAGGCTATATGTTTGTTTCTTTGTTTTAGCAAAGGATAATGGTTGCTTAGCAGGAGGTACTCAATGAATATTTGGTGAAATAATGCTTGTTAAGTGACAAGAAGAGTTGAGTAGGAGCAGGCATACTCAGCTTTCTCTTCTGCGTCGGCCCCACAGTGTGTCTTCTGTGGGTCCCATCCTCTGGTCCTCTTTCTGACTCTCAGTTTATTCATTATCAATTGAGGAGTTGGCCCTGGTTGTTTAAGATCCCTTCAGATATAAACAGTCTCAAAATGGCCTTTTAGCCTGGCCAGTGTGGCTCACAGTTTGACCTATGAACCAAGACTTCACAGTTTGATTCCTAGTCAGGGCACAAGCCTGGGTAGCAGGCTTGATCCCCAGTGGGGAGAGTGGAAGAGGCAATCAATTAATGATACTCTGTTATCACTGATGTTTCTATCTCTCCCTCTTCTTTCCTCTCTGAAATCTGTAAAAATAAATAAGTAAGTAAGTAAATAAATAAATAAATAAAGTTTTAAAAAATGGCCTTGCAGGTCTAGAGTCTGACCTAAAATCACCCTCTGTGCTGAATCTTTCAAAAACAGCATAGCAGAGCACAAATATTGTTCCCGCCCACTAATATCTCCTTATAGTCCAGTCAGACTGGACAAGTCTGACTTTCAAAGATACTTCCCAAAGGTCTGATGTCCAGGTGTGGCAAAGAGATAAAGAATGGAATGCTGGAAGGAATTTGTCTTTATCTACTGGTATAAAAACCCTTGAGGGAAGGATCGGTGACAAACCATCAGAGGAGCTGGAAACCTCCTAACTCACGCGTAAGTACAATCCTCTGGAAATTTATGCGGAAGAGAAAATCAGAACTTTGTTGCTTGAACTTTCTGAGTATTATATGGCATTTTGGGCAACAATGATAGAGCCAGTAGAAGTTAGGGAAAATTCCAGGGGAGAGCGCCAAGGAATCAAGGTGGCCAAGTAGATAAATCCTGAACTCACCTCTTTCCAGGAACGGGTGGAAATTATTGCACAAAGGTC
This sequence comes from Myotis davidii, assembly GCF_000327345.1. Taxonomy (NCBI): domain Eukaryota; kingdom Metazoa; phylum Chordata; class Mammalia; order Chiroptera; family Vespertilionidae; genus Myotis; species Myotis davidii. The sequence goes on along the minus strand of NW_006292696.1, from coordinate 6,331,691 downwards.
ACTGAGACCACCTGAAGACCAGCTGAATAGAAGTCTCTAAGGTTATAAAGAAGGAACCACATTAACACAGGTAAGTGTGACTATGGGGTCAGGGCAGGTCCCACACTCCCTGTGTGGTGATGAATGAATGGGAGGGATAGTTGGGCTTCACAGGTCCCCCCTAAAGAGCCAGAGGTCTGAACCCCACTTCAGGCTCCACAGCACAGGGCACCTGTGCCGAGAGTTCCTATAACATCCAGCTTTGGGCACCAGTGGGATTATGTCTGAGATGGAGGAAGAGTTATAGGAGACCTAACACTGTAGGCAGAGAGTTCACATGAACTCCCCCCCTCTGAGCTCCAGCACAGAGGCAGCAGCTCCAGAAGTGCCTGGGACCTAAGGGGAGGAACTCAATGGACTAACTTTAGGGCACAGGCTAGAGGGGCAGGGATTGGTAGGAACTCTCTCAGGGGACAGAGTGCTATTGTCCCTTTGTTGAGTTCTCCCAGCTGGCCCTGAGCAGGCAGGCACAAAATCTCTCTCTCTATTAACCTGGCCTACACTGTCTGCCCTGCTCTGGCTTTTCCCTGAGAGTTTGTCCCATCCAAACAGCTCACCTTGCTGGAGCCTCTTCCAGCAGCTCCAGACCCTTCACAAGAGCCCACATAGTCTCTCCGAAAAGCCCTCACGTTCTACAGGAGTGATGGCCTGCTTCTGGCACACCCTGCAATCTCTCCCAAATGCCCTTCCATTCAGCACAAGCAGCAACGTAGGCATCTGTCAGTAGATGAATGGATAAAGAACATGAGCTGCATATGTACAAAGGAATATTATGCAGTCATAAAAAGAATGAAATCTTGCCTTTTGTGACAAAATGGATCTAGAGGATAGTATGCTAAGTGACAAAAGGCAGACAGAGAAAGAAAAAGACCATCAGTTTTCAGTTATATGTGGAAACTAAATGGAAACAAGCTCATACATACAGAGAACAAATTGGTAGGGAACCTGATGGGGGTGGAGGAGGTGGAGGGTGTAAAAGATGAAGGGAATGAAAAAGTACAATCTGCCAGTTATAAAATAAGTAACGGATGTAAAGTACAGCAGAGGGAATGTGGTCAATAATATTGGAATAATTATGTAAGGTGTCACAGGGGCCCTAGACTTACCATGGGGATAACTTTGTAAGGTTTGTATGTCTAGTCACTCTGTTGTACACCTGAAACTAATATAATCTTTTATATCAACTATAATGTAAAAATCCTTTTTAAAAATTGGAAAAATTCACATAAACTAGAGTGCTGTCATGTAAGTGGGTTCATGGCTTATACATCTCAGTTGTTTAAGCTTCTCCTGGGCAACATCAGCGAGGAAGACCTGCATATTTAGGCTTACTTGGAGGCTGTGTGACTTTAGAGCCAACACATTCCTTTGCTCGGCCTCTCTTCATCTGTGAAGTGGGCATTATATAATATGGAAATGGGAACAAACATTGGAGCACATACAATAGCCATGTGTGGCTATATATTTTTTTCTTTTTAAATTTATTTTATTGCCATGTGTGGCTATTTAAATGAAAATTAATTTATTTAAAGTTTTATAAAGTTTTGATTTGAGCCAAATTGACAACAGATACTGGAGAGAAAGATCTCAAATGCTCCCTAAATTTAAATTAATTAAAATAAAGTTAAATGAAAAGAAAATTGACTTCCTCATTTGTACTAACCTCATTTTAAGTGCTTATCCAACACCCATATAGAATAACTCCATCATCACAGAAAATTCTAAGAGAGATGGTCAACACACACCACACACACACACACACACACACACACACACACACAGACTCACATGTGCATGCATCACATCACACACACATCACAGGGAAGGAGGTAACAAATGCAGTGTAGAAAACTAAAATAGAGTGATGAGGAATGCCTGAGGTGACATTTAAGCAGAGATCAGAATGCAAAGGGGAAGTCTGGAAATGGTGAGCTAAAGGAACGGGGATCTAGGCAGAGACACTGCCAGCAAGAAGGTATTAGAGTAGGGATGCATTTGAAAGAACCACGAGTGATTGGAACCCCATGGGCAGGGGAGAGATAGAAAAATATGAGAGTTGGGCAGAGGTTAGGTCACTGGGCCTTTGTGTCTAGGTTAGGAGTTAGATTTTTTTTTCTTTTTTCTAAAAGTGTCATGGGAGGGTTGTAAGTGGGGAAGTGTCATGGTCTAATTATATTGGCCCTTTATGTCCTTCCGCACAATTTTATTAGTTAAATGCTTATTTTACCTGTATCTCTGCCTGATAGAATAATCCTGGACTTTTTTATCCTTAGTATACTTGTTAGCCTCAATATAATAGTAAAAACTCTTTAATTAAATTAGAAAATCCTTATCACTGACCTACTGGGATTTGGCAGAGTTTCAGTGTATAACAAAACTAGTCAAAATCTTTTTATTTTATTTTATTGATATTGAGAGAGGAAGGGGGAGAAAAAAGAAATAGAGAGAGAGAAAGAAGCATCGATGTGAGAGAGAACATTGATCACATGCCCAGACTGGGTATCAAATCCGCAACCTGGATACATCCTGCCCTGGAACAGAACCCTCCACCTTTTGGTGCAAAGGGTGTTGCTCCAACCAACTGAGCCACATGGGCCAGGGCTGGTCATAAAACCTCTTGCCTCCCAAATAATAAGGCATGAACTGTTTGTATGTGAAGCTTTTCAGAATATGTCTCCGAACCTTTGGTGGTGGTTGAGGTAGGATCAGTAGTGTCCACTGTAAGTATATAAAGACAAAGCATAAAGGGAAAACAAATATCTAGGCTGATATAACCTTTCCAAACCTCAGCTTCTTCCTCCAAGAGTGGGTTAATAACAGCACGTGCCTAAGGGTGAAAGTAAAATGCACAGAGCCGATGACACAGTAAATTCTCCAGAAATGGAGGCTGTAGTATTCATGCATATTTAGTTCAATCACACTGTACGTGCGCCCGTACATGGTATTTTGTGGAAGAGCCACACTTCAGGGGCCAAAAAGCCGCATGTGGCTCGTGAGCCGCAGTTTGCCAACCACAGGCCTAAGTGACCATTAGGACCAGTAGAACAAATGGTCAACCGGTCACTATGATGTGCACTGACCACCAGGGGACAGACGCTCAACACAGGAGCTGCCCCCTGGTGGTCAGTGTGCTCCCACAGCCAACCTCCCTCAGTCCCGTCCCCCTGCCCGCTGGCCCCAATGGCCCCATTGGGACTGGGTAAGACAGCCCGATCGGCCCCAATTGCTGGCCAGGCCGAAGGACCCCACCCAAGCACTAATTCATGCACCGGGCCTCTAGTTCTAACATAAATCAGCTCCCCTTCCTTGCTTGCTCCTATGTCCTAATCCCTCGTATAGGCCCATTGTCCTGATCTGGTTAAGCTTTCTAAAATTAGAATAGGTTTGGAGAACCAAGATGGCGGCATAGGTTAACGCCGGAGTTTGCCGCCTCGAACAACCATTTCAAAAGTGAAACTAAAAGACGGAAGGGACATCATCCAGAACCACAGGAACGGTGGCTGAGTGGAAGTCCTACAACTAGGAGGAAAGAGTAACGCATTCGGACATTCAGAGGAGGCGCAGTGCTGTAGGCAAATTCTGAGGTGCGGAGTGCGCGGAGCGGGCGGCGGTGGAGGGCGCGGTTGTTGTTTTCAATCGGGAGGGAGTCGCAGACTCTGAGCTCCAGATCCAGGCGAGTCGCCAGGGACCGAGACTCAAACGGGAGAAGAGGGACTGTCTGGCCTCAGTCAGAGCGAGTGCAGCTTTCTCTCCGAGGTTTGCAGCGGTTTAAAATTAGAATAGGTTTAATTAAGTGAATTTATTACTTTAATTGATTTTTAATTTTTGTTATTGATGTGAGAGAGGGAGAGAGAGAGGGAGAGAGAGAGAGAGAGAGAAATATCAATTTGTTGTTCAACTTATTTATTATTTATGCATTCATTGGTTGATTCTTTTATGGAACTCACAGCCTGGCCTATCAAGTTGATGCTCTAATCAACTGAGCTATCTGGCCAGGGTTTATTTGATGGACTTAAAATATCAAAAGTAAACTGGTACAGCCAGTTTGGTGTGGCCCAGTGGTTGAGTGCTGTTCTATGAACCAGAAGGTCTCGGTTTTATTCCAAGTCAGGGCACATGCCTGTGTTGTGGGCTTAATCTCCAATAGGTGTCAAGCAGCAGGCAGCCAGTCAATATTCCCTCTCATAAACAATGTTTTTGTCTCTCGTTCCCTCTCCTTCTGCTGAAATCAATAAAAATATATATAAAAAATAAACTGATACAAAATCAGAATTTTGTTCTTTGTGTTAAAATAAAGGTATAGAAAACAAAGGACACAGCAATAGGCCCTAAACTTGCCATGGACCAAGGATGGAGGGAGAGGAGCGGGGGCATTCATTATCCAAACCAAATGCTGTGGTTTTATACCTGATGCATCTTATAATATTTCTTTTTTTTTAATAGTACATATGAAAAGTCAAGTAAATAAATGATCTGGCCACAGCCTAGGTGACCTACTACCCATAGGTTTAGGGCCTAGGAGGCATGAAGAAACGCTTTGTTATTAATACCTGGGCTGCTTCTTTTAATTTGTCTTTTTCCTTGTGTGTGTCTGCACTGTTACTGAGAACTGGGTCTTCAATGCAGTCAATTAGCAATAACTGAGCTACCTCCCTGCCACTGAAGTCCCTGCTGACCTGTAGGTCACCTTGCAGAAGAGGGAAGGCATGGGAGTGTAAGAGCCGGTCATGAGGGGTGGAGTGTGAGGAGAGGCTGTTCCATGACTCCCCCCGGCCCCCACCCACACACACTCCCCATAACTGGATGCCACAACAGCAGAATCCTAGGGTGATTTC
>NW_006292696.1:6312677-6313008 GCF_000327345.1 Myotis davidii | reverse complement strand
TTTATGGTAACCCTTTATTTTACTTATTAATATTGATTTTAGAGAGAGGGGAAGGGAGGGAGGGAGGGAGGAAGAGAGAATGTGTTGTTCAACTTATTTATTATTTATGCATTCATTGGTTGATTCTTTTATGGAACTCACAGCCTGGCCTATCAAGTTGATGCTCTAATCAACTGAGCTATCTGGCCAGGGTTTATTTGATGCTTAAAATATATATAATTTTGGCTTTTCATGGTGTCAGTGCTAGCCAAAATTCTGTTTGATCTTTCAGTTTAAGCACCCATCCCATCATCATCTGACTTAGACTGTTTTAGTGTGCTAATTCCAAATT
>NW_006292696.1:6308672-6312536 GCF_000327345.1 Myotis davidii | reverse complement strand
TATATAAAAAATAAACTGATACAAAATCAGAATTTTGTTCTTTGTGTTAAAATAAAGGTATAGAAAACAAAGGACACAGCAATAGGCCCTAAACTTGCCATGGACCAAGGAGTTATGATGAGGACACCAAGCCGTTTTCCCCTGGAACAGGGACCATTTAGTAGACTCTACAATGGGATTATCCACCAGGATAGGTCTTCACATCCCTGTGTGGGGAGGAACTGCTTAGCCTCTGTTGGGACCCTGTCATTCTAATGCAGTTGAGAGTCATCCATTGAAAGGGGAGAATGGGTCCCCTTCTGGCATATTCCTCCTCCTATCCCCTTCCTTACCGCAGAGAGCACAACTTCCTGCTGGACAACCTGTGGTTTACACAGCCTGGCTAGGCTGCAGGTGTAATTCTCAAAGAAGGAGATCTCTCAGTTCAAGTTCCTAGTAAATATTTGTCTTTCTGAGGGAAGGCATGGGAGTGTAAGAGCCGGTCATGAGGGGTGGAGTGTGAGGAGAGGCTGTTCCATGACTCCCCCCCCGCCCCCACCCACACACACTCCCCATAACTGGATGCCACAACAGCAGAATCCTAGGGTGATTTCTGTTTGTCCCACAAGCTAGTTCAGACCAGAATGGAGGCTGCTTTCCACAACCCTCCCCTTTGATTATCCGATCATAATCGATATTCATTCTGACATTAATCGGTATCTGTGCTTTGCCACCTGCTCTGCACCAGTTCTTGGAACAGGCCTTGTCAAGCATGTAAAGTAATTTCCAATACCTGGTAGCATCCATGAATAGTATCTGTGACTGTCCCTTTACTCTATATAATTCTTTGTTCCCTTGCGAAGAAGTGTGGGCATCCATTTTGTCTTGCAGTCACTGGAGAAGCTTGCATGTGAGTTTTTTTGGCTAAACTGTTAGTTGCCAGATTGGAGTGGCTGCTTCTTTTGCCAGCCTCTCTCTGCCCCCATTTATGAAGGCAGACTTTCAGTTTTGGGGCTTTTCTCTGAGTCTGTGTCTATGAGCACTAGGCCTGGTCCACATTCTGCTTTCTGAAATGTTCTCCTGACATCATTCAATAAATGCAGTCTGAGTCGTTGCTTCCTGTAGCATGAGTGATGAAACACAGTGATTCACATCCTGACTTAATCCTTGTTAATAGATAACTTGGCGATATAATTGAGGCTAGGGACTAGCCATTGTGGCCACAGGGTAAGAGGTACCCTCTACTCACCAAAGGGCCAGTAGACGGTCATCTCAGAGTCCAAGGGCAAGTGCATCAGGACCATTGGAGGACTGGTCTTTGCTCTGGTGTCCCCCCACTGAGCCTGGCTCTCATTTCCTTCCTGTTTCCTCTCTAATTTCCTCTCTGAACATCAAGAGTCAGTGTGGACTTTACATGTGGAAAAGGAGCTGGGAAATAAGGGGCTACTTCCAAGGGCAGCTTTGCCTGCCTGTTGGAGGTACAGAGCTCTCAGCCACCCTGAGCTAACAGAGACCTGAAGCCATTGTATGTGGTCTCCCATCCATAGCAGGGTAGGCTCATGTGATGCATGCAGTTAGGGTGAAAGGAAAAGCTGCAATCTCAGAATTAAGATGTGTCCCCATACCATCTGGTGGGGGCACACCAAACAGTCCGTTTCTCTTTCCTTTAGGCAGATACCATCATGCCTTCTTGGTTAGCCTTCCCCAGCCTCATACTACTTTGGGCAGGTAAGTGATAGGTGGGGTTTGGAAGGCCTGGGCATGGGGCAGTGTAGGTTGTCAGTGGGTGTGGGGGAGGAAGATGGATGTGCTTGGACTCTGTTGGCAGGTAATGGGTCAACTAGTGAGCAAAGAACCAGGCTGAAACAAAAAAATTTCTTAAATGGTATGAATCACAAAATCTAAGGCTAAGTAGAACACTTACATGTTGCCATTTCTATTTAAGAAAAAAGGGGGTGGTGGGTAGTTGGGTATACATGGACTTCTCACATGGATGTAAGAAATAGTACCAGCTTTTTCCTGGTGTAGGAGGGAATGAAAAGAAGAGATGGTGCTAGAATGGAAAGACATTTTGTCTGTGTGTTTTTCATTGTACATTTTGTGTGTGTGTTTTTAACTATGTGCAAATATTGTTTTTAAAAATAAGATATGTCATGGCCAGTATGGCTCAGTTGGTTGGGCATCTCCCCATGCACCAAAAGGTCTTCGTTCATTTCCCAGTCAGGGCACATGCCCAGGGTTTCTGACTGGATCCCAGGTAGGGGGCATGCAGGAGGCAGTTCATCACTGTCTTGCTATTACATCAATGTTTCTCTCTCTTCACCTCCCTACTTCTTTCTCTAAAAATCAATAAAATATTTAAAAAAATAAAAATAATATATAGAGTGTTCTACATATATACACTTTAATAGCCAGTAGCTCAATTTTGAAAATATATTTAAATAAACACTGCCTTTATAATTATTCAGTATGAGTATACACTTTTTGGGACACCCTATCTTTTAATTCAAAACATTCTATGAGATAGAGAAAATGTTAGGAATAGACACAACCTAAATTTAAAAATAATCATCAGATGTGATGTGATTATGGGGAAAAGTTCATTTAAATTATATTTCCATACCACATTTTTAAGTTAACATGCTTTATTTGTAATCCACAAATGATGTTAGGCAAAATTAAATATTATAGGAATACAGAGAAAAAATAGACTCTTACTTTACGTAACGATCTATTTTATTCTCAGAGCATTTTGAGACTCACAGCCCAGTCTTAACATGGCACTTGAGCAAGGACTGATTAGTGTGGGTATGTAAAGTACCACATAGAGAATATAGTCAATAATATTTTAATAACTATGAATGGTGTCAAATAGGTACTAGACTTATTGGGATGATCACTTCATAAGTTATATAAATGTCTAATCACTATTTTTACACCTTCAACTAATATAACATTGTGTATCAACTGTAATTTAAAATAAAAAACTTAAGTAAATAAATAAGATTAGTTGGTATATCTCAGAATTCATTTAAGGACCAACTTGACTGCATTTGACAATATAGGGTTTTAAAAATATGTATATTTTTATTGATTTCAGAAAGAGGAAGGGAGTACATCAATGATGAGAGAGAATCATTGATAGGATGCCTCCTGCATGCCCCCTCCTGGGGATTGAGCCTGCAACCAGGGCTTGGGTCCTGACATGGAATTGACCCTTGCCCTCCTGGTTCATAGAATGATACTCAACCACTGAGCCATACCAGGCGGGTGAAATATGGGGTTATTAATGCCATTACCACAGGAGAGAGTTTTTGTTTTAAGTGGCTTAACTTAGTACTTGATTGAATGTTCTCTAATTATCTGGGTTCACCATGGGAAGTGGGGCTCGCTCAAGTGCCATGCTCATCTCCGCATAAGAATGATTTCTACTTGAATTTTTTTTGGACATGATCTCTCTAAGATCAATAAAAGTATATTTTTAAAAACCCCTTTATGGTCCAATGCAGTCAAGTTGGTCCTTAAATGAAATCTGATGAACAAAATAGATCCAGAAACATAGAAGCATAGAACAGACTGTGGAATCTCAGAGGGGGAGGGTGGGTGGATGGGAAGAGAGCAAACAAAGAACTTGTATGCATATATGCATAACCCATGGACACAAACAATAAGATGGTGAAGGCCTGAGGTGCGGGCAAGGGGGAGGGGAAAGGGGACATATGTAATACTTTTAACAATAAAGACTTAATTAAAAATATGTTTTTATTGATTATTTTAGAGAGAGAAGGGAGAGGGAGAGAGAGATAGAAGCATCATTGAGAGAGAAACATCAATCTGCTGCCTCCTGCAAACTCCTACTGGGGAATGAACCCTCATCCCCACTGG
>NW_006292696.1:6301105-6308530 GCF_000327345.1 Myotis davidii | reverse complement strand
GACTGAAGGGTCCAAGATTCAATTCTGGTCAAGTTTATGTACCTCAGGTGCAGGCTCCAACCTGGATCTGGTCAGGGCTCATGCAGGAGGCAACCAGTTGAACCAGTTGATGTGTCTCTCTCACATTGATGTTTTTCTGTGTCTTTCCCCATCCCTTCCACTCTCTAAAAATCCATGAAAAAATATCTAGGGTAAGGACTAACAAAAAATAGAAATAAGGTTAAATTATTTGTTGTTTACAACTATCAAAAAACCAAAATGCTGATAAAGATGTAAAGAAAAAAACTGATAAAAATTTTTAGATTTAAGATTAAAGTCACATGATTACAAATGAAATAAACCATATAAAAAAAGTAAGTGGGCATAAATGTAAAATTAAAATATTGAGGCCTCACACTCAGTTTTGTTTTTATTTGCAGATGCTGTAGTTTCTGTGTCATATGTGACTGGAGTGGTGGGTCAGTCTGTCACGCTACCCTGTATCTTTTCAACAGCTCATGAAATCTCACCCATGTGCTGGGGTCGAAGGGCATGTCCTTCATTCAGTTGCTCAAATGAACTCATAATGACCGATGGCTACCATGTCACCTTTGAGAAGGACAAACGTTATAGGATGAATGGAATCATTCCCAGAGGGGATTTGTCTCTAACCATACAGAATGCAGCCCTGTCTGACACTGGCACCTATTGTTGCCGTATTGAGTTCACAGGGTTGTTTAATGGTTATAAGAAGAATATATTTTTGGAGATAAAGTCAGGTGAGTTTGTCTTCCAGTGATCACTTCATGTGCATGAACTAAGATATTCTCAGTTCCTTTAAGAACTGATATTCTCTTCCTTTAAGAAAGAAAGAGAAGGTTACTATAATCCTGTTTTTTAATAACTTTGGGGAAATAGAATTCCTTGTGTAGAATGAAGTGTTAAATAGCCTAGAGTCAGGAGTGTAGACTAGAGGGCCTTCCCAGTCTGCAGACTATCTCTTACAGCAGTGCTTCAAAAATGCTGGTTAGTTCATGAAGAAGCATTCATGGCTCCATAGGGAGATGAGGTGAATATTTCTCTCAAACTAAAATTATTCAGTGTAAACAACTACACTTTTTCTCTGAGTTGATGTCACTGAAAATTTATAAAATGACCTTTCTTAACATTTCAAACCTAAAATGGAGATTTTCAAATGTATAGACAGTATTGTATAAGAGATTGTCAAGTAGATACATTACCAACTCAATCTTGCTGCATATGCATTGTGTAAGCATATATAGTCCCACCTCCACACTCTGCCTTACCTTGGATTTCATGAAGCATAACTCACATTATATTGTGATATTGCTTGTTTAAAAATTAAAATGACATTATTCTATATAATAAAAGCCTAATATGCTAAGTGTCCAATAATCCCTTCAACCAATCAAAGCGTAATATGCTAATGATATGCTAAGACCGCTCAACTGCTCGCTATAATGTGTACTGGCCACCAGAGGGCAGACACTCTGAATGGTAGGTTAGCTTGCTGCTGAGGTCCAGCCAATTAGGACTGAGCGAGACAGGTTGGACACGCCCTGAAGCTTTCCCAAGGTCCCTCCCTTGGCCTGGCCTGCACCCTCTCACAGTCCGTGCTGAGGGACCCCCCTCTCCACGAGTGCATGAATTTCATGCACTGGGCTTCTAGTTGTAATATAAAAACTGATGCATCCCAATAACTGTTTATTAGTTGCCTTTAAGATTTCATGAAATACAAAAATCTGGCAAATTTGTTTATTAGTTGCCTTTAAGATTTTCATGAAATACAAAAATCTGGCAATTCACATTTCTTCTCTCTCTTTTTTTAAATATATTTTATTGATTTTCTACAGAGAGGAAGGGAGAGAGATAGAGAGCCAGAAACATCCATGAGAGAGAAACACCGATTAGCTGCCTCCTGCACATCTCCCACGGGGATATGCCCGCAACCAAGGTACATTCCCTTGACCGGAATCGAACCTGGGACCCTTCAGTCCGCAGGCCGACGCTCTATCTACTGAGCCAAACCGGTTTCGGCCACATTTCTTCTCTCTTGAGATGGACATTATAATGGCCCAGGTTTCTGAATTCTTCCTTAATCTTCTTCCAGTAAAGTCTTATATTGACAGTAGAATACAATATTTGTGACCTTAATAAGCTGAGTCTCTTTATCATTTTTATTAAATTAAGAAAATTTTATTTGCATCATCTCAAATTTTGGACTAGGTTATTTCCTTTAAAAAGACAAGTAAGAGCCCTAGCTGGTTTGACTCAGTGGATAGAGCATCTGCATGTGGACTGAAGGGTCCTGGGTTTGATTCTGGTCAAAGGCACATGCTCGGGTTGCAGGATTGATCCCCAGGCAGAGGCATGCAGGAGGCAGCCAATCAATTCTCATCATTGATGTTTCTATCTCTCTCTCCCTCCCACTTCTTCTCTGAAATCAATTAAAAAAATATAAATGATTGTTAAAAAGGCAAGTCAGATAAGGTCAGTTCAGATGGAAAAAACAGCTGACTCTGTGGAAACTATATCTGGGAAGCAATTCAGAGAAGCCAAAGAAGCTGATGAGATAGAGCCATATAGACAGATGTGTGGAGGCAGCACATGGAGAAGAGATTATGATTATGAAATTTTGGGAGTTGTGAAATTATTTTGATCCGTCTGAATTTTTTAAAATATATTTTATTGATTTTTTACAGAGAGGAAGGGATAGGGATAGAGAGCTAGAAACATCGATGAGAGAGAAACATCGATCAGCTGCCTCCTGCGCATCTCCTACTGGGGATGTGCCCGCAACCAAGGTACATGCCCTTGACTGGAATCGAACCTGGGACCTTTCAGTCTGCAGGCCGACACTCTATCCACTGAGCCAAACCGGTCAGGGCAATCCGTCTGAATTTTTAAATGTGACATGGAATGGAATAAGTAGGAAACTTTACCGTGCTCCCAATCCTTTGATAGATATTTGAGCCTCCAATAACCAAGTCTTCGCTTAAGTTTTCTTTCATTTCTCACAGGCTCAGCTTACATCTCACCTTTCTGTTAGAGCTTCCTCACCTGCATCTACACTTATATCTTCCTAGCTTCTTCCTGGGGAAGATATTTTCTACTGATGAGGACAAGTTTATTACTAGATGTCTTGGTTTCCTCTTCTTTATTGTTCATTGTGCTCCTTTGATCAGATTTTTTTGCATGCTTGCTTTTTTCTCTATATTAGGTATTAGGTTTTTAAATGAAGGGAAAGGATTAGACTGAATACTTCTTAAAAGCCTCTGACTATGGCTTTGATCAGGGTCAGCCAACATTATAGCCTAGGGCCATATCACATACAAAACAGGCCCAGCATTTTTTTTTTATAGATAAGCTTTATTGGAACAGCTATACTCACTCCTTGTACTAGCTGGACTGTGGCTGTTTTCATGCTGACAGAGTTGAGCTACTGACAATGAGGCCATAGGAAAGCCTAATACATTTACTGTCTGGCCCTTTACAGGAAGTTTGCTGACCTCTGCTTAAGACTAATGCATTGCATGTAATAGATACAAAAATTTTTTGAATAAGAGTTTAGTCTGTTCAAGGCACAGATGGGCTTAATTCCAAATGAAACTGATTCTTTAAAAGGACAAGCGTTCAAACCAATTGTCTGCTCTCTAAGGGTTTCTTTTATTGTTAGAAGAGTTGAGTTTGAAGGAAGCTATATATATAAAGGTACCTGCTAAGCAAAATGTACACATTCTTTAATCAAGCCTTCAATGACCTGCATTTTTGCCAGGCACTGGGTTTGAGCTTAAGTCTACTGTCAGCACTCTCTGGGTAGCTCTGAGACCTTCCGTAAGTGGTTTGGAATCCAACACCCTATCTGACCTAGGAAAGAGACAAAGATACTACCTGTTGTCTAGTCTACCTTCCAGTCAATATATAAAGTGTCTGTATGATCTTATCTATGCTAGTGGGTGTGAGTTAGTCCTCATTTAGGGTACAGGTCTCTTCGGAGGGTATCCTCAAGACTGAAATGAATGCTATGTACTAATTAATAGAGTTTTAACTTTCTGGGCCCAGAAACTATTTATTAATTTAGTCATTCACCACTGAGAGGACAAAGACAGGTCCAGTCTCTAGATATTTTTCCTGCCTCCCCGATATTTACAAAGATACATAAATCTGATATGTGTGGTTGGTCTTCTCAGAGTGCTTCAGTGTTAACCCTGGGTATCCTTTATCCCCTCTGAACCTCCCAGTATATATTCTTGCAATACAGCTCTCTCTGTTTTCTTTGGCTTTTCTTCAAGCCCTCCCCTGTGAGGATCTCATTGACCAAGGACAGGAGGTCATAGTTCAGGGCAAATTAGTGCCCAGCTTCTCTTGAGGATTGTTTCTCATTAGTTATGTTGATGTACAGGCCCAGCACAAAGATCTTGTTCCCTGCTGCTTGATTAATCCTTGCTTTCATGTTGATTTCTAGCTCCACCTAACGCCACCAGTGTTCCATCTAAGGTCTTCACCTCTGCTCCTACAACTCCAGCACCAACACTGAACCATAAGACAGGTAAAATGATATGTCTCTGAGGCTTTAAGCCTTCTAATGAGTGGATAAAGGTCACCAGAGTATGTGTTAAGGCAGAGTTACCATCTATGCTAAAGGTTTTTCCCAGGGATCCATGGGGCCTCGTGTGATCTGTGAAACCTTGTCCTATATTACATGCACCTAATAGGTATCTTCAGAGTGAAGAGACTAATTAAAAAAAAAAAGAAAGATTCTCAAACGGTTTCATCATTAGCCAAAAACCAAGACCCTTATGATATTGGACAACGAATGATGTGGATTTGGTCCAGTTGGCACTGGTTTATGAGAAAAATCTAGGTTATTCCAGAGAAGAAGGGAAATCTGAGTGGAATTCCTTTAGTCCTCTCTGAAGTTGGACCCTTCATACAAGGATAACAAGCCCACCACTAGTTTTTACCTGTAACATTTTATTGAAAGAACCATTTCTAATCATTGTACCATCAGGTAGGTCTATGGCTGCTTTCATAATGACAAAGTTGAACAAGAGCCACTCAGACTACAGCTGCCAAACCCTAACACTTCCATCTGGCTATTTACTAAAGATTTGATGACCTGTGCTTTAGACTAATGCCTTACATGTAATAGACACTAAAAAAAATATTTGTTGATTTATGTTTTTTGCACATCATAGCAAAAATTGGCTTGATTCCAAATTCGACTGTATCTCTCCAAAGAAGAGCTTTTAAACCATTGGCCTCCTGTGCAAAGGTTCTCTTTTTTTCTAGTTATTCAAATTGAGATTCAAGGAAGATTCTTGCGGAATACAAAGGTGCCTGATGAGGAAAAAGTACACATTGTAGATCAGGCAGTCATTGATGGCCTTTTGTGCCAGGTACTGTGTTTGTGCTTAATTCCACTGCCATCTCTCTCTCTGGGTAGCTCTGAGACCTTCTGTAACTGCTTTGAAATCCTAAATCTGCTCTGTCATGGAAAGAGCCCAAGTTATTACCTTTTTCATCTCTTAGTTGGGAAGGAATCATTGGTGGTCTAATTCACCTTTCAACCAAGTGTATAAATGGTCTGTGTGATCTAGCATATACTGGTGGTGTGAGTTAATTTAGGTGCCGGACTCCTGGGAGGGTATTCACAACTGACTGAAATGAATGAAATTTATTGGGTAAACATTCTGGGCCTGGAACTACTGTTTAAATCTTAGTCATTTATCACAGAAAGGACAAAGTCAGTTCCTGGCCCTGGGCATTTTCCCCACCTCACCAATGTGTAGACGGATATGTAAATCTGATATGCATGGCTGGTGTCTTCAAAGTGCTTCAGTGCATAATCCGAGCAACCTTTTTCACATCTGAAGCTCCTGGAATCTATACTTTTCAATGCAGCTGTTTGTTTTTTGAAGGCTGGTCCTCAATCCCTGCCTGGTCAGATTCTAGTAGACTAAGGACAAGGACTCTGAGCTCAGGAGAGATTAGTACCCAGTTCTGCAGGGGACAGTCTCTCATTGGATGTGGGTGTGTGCGCCCAGCACGAAGCTCTCATTCTCTGCTGCTTGATTAATCCTTGCTTTCATGTTGATTTCTAGCTCCACCTAAGGTCACCATGGGCCCAAAATCACCTATGGTCTTCATGTCTGCTCTACAAAGCCAGCAGGAGAGTAGCAGAAATTTAAGACAGGCAAACTAATGTGTTTTCTAGCCCTAGGCTCTCCAATGAGAGGATGTAGACAGCCGAGGGCATGTGTTAAGGCAGAGTTACGATTCTAGGGTATGAATTCTTTCTTGGTTTCTAAACATGGACTTCACAGTATCTTTGAATCTCTGTTCCGTGTGTGTGTGTGTGTGTGTGTGTGTGTGTGTGTGTGTGTTACCTATAAGTACTTTTAGAGTGAGGGAACCTTTTTTTTTTTTTAACAAATGAGTTTCTCAAAGGGGTTTTTTATTATCCCCAAATCTCAGACACCTTGGACATCTAATGCAGATGGTGAGGATTTGGCTTAGTGGAGCACAGATTTATGAGGAAAGTCTAGGTTATGCCAGGAAGTGGAGTTAGGCTAATGAGAGTCGGTCTTCATGTTCTAGACATTTTTTCCACCTCACATATGTTTTTGAAGATACATACATCTGATATGCATGGTCTTCAGAGTGCTTCAGTGTAAATTACAGGTTTCCTTTTCACCTTGAAAACCCCTGGGAAATATACTTTCTCATCCAGCTGATTTCTTTTTGCCAGTGTGACTTCAAGCCCTCCCTTGTCAGAGTCTATTGAGCAAGGACAGGAGCTCTGAGCTCAGGAGATTTGTGCCCAGGTCTACAGGGGAACCCAGTGCCTCACTGGCTTTGTTGATATTCATACCCAGCACAAAGCTCTTGTTTTTTCCTGCTGGGTTTATACTTGCTTTCATGTGGATTTCTAGCTGCACCTGAGCTCACCAGGGTCCCAAGATCACCTGGGGTCTCCACCTCTGCTATAGCACCAGTTCGCCTGCAGAACATCCCAAGAAAGAAAGTGATGTGTTTTTGAGCCCAGAGGCCTTGCAATGAGAGGAGGTAGACCACCCAGGGTATTATCATAAGGTGGACGTATAATCTAGAATTAATGTTCTTCCCTGGGTTAGAAATTTAAGCTTCATAGTAGCTGACAATCCTCATTCCAGATTTGTTGTTTCCTTTGTAACTGTAAGTATTTTCAGTGAAGGGATCATGGTTTTTTTAAAATCAGATTCTCCAGGGGATTATTAGCCCACAAGTCCCCAGACCATTTCTCTTTGACATCTAATGAGAATGGTGTGGACTTGGCTCAGTTGAGCACAGGTCCACAGGGAGCTTGAAGTGGAGATTCTTTATCCACTGTGAAGTCAGAGCCTCATCTGGAAGGCAAGCTTCATCAAGATGATCATCTCCTCT
>NW_006292696.1:6289530-6292514 GCF_000327345.1 Myotis davidii | reverse complement strand
CCTTCCTTGCCCTCAAGACCCCGTTTTTGCTCCCATGAAGGATAATATTGTTGAGAGTCTTACAGCACTCACTTAGCTAAAGAGGCAAATGAGACATTGGAGGGGAAACAGATTTCAGGCAAGGCTAGATCAATGGGTTTCAAAAACTAGCCATGCCAGCCTCCATGAAAGAACCACAACTGTTCATTTCTTAAAATGAAATATAATCATTAATAACTATATTGAAGTAAGTTTAGGCATGTGTGAGAATACACTAAACCAGTGGTCAGCAAACTGCGGCTCGCGAGCCACATGTGGCTCTTTGGCTCCTTGAGCATGGCTCTTCCACAAAATACCACATGCGGGCGTGCACGTACAGTGCGATTGAAACTTGGTGGCCCATGCACAGAAAACGGTATTTAGTGGAAGAGCCACACTCAAGGGGCCAAAGAGCCACATGTGGCTCACGAGCTGCAGTTTGCAGACCACTGCTAAACCATTAATAAACATGAGATAGTTTGCACACCAGGGCTTATTTGGGTCCTACAGAGTCAAAAGGAGGTACCTGAAATTTTATAGGGAAGAGTGTAATCTGAGTTTTGTTTTCCTCTTTTAAAAACCATTCTTTTAAATTTAATTTTTCTCTAAAATCAATGAAAAAATCTCAACATATCTTCGGGGAAGGATTAAGAAAATGAAGTAATAGTAGAAATAATATATATGTTTTAGAAAAGGTCTCATGAATTCTTTGGCTGACATGTTTTATTTTCTCTTCAACTCCTTTCCAATTTAGAATATTTATGTGGGAAAAGAAAGGTGTGTCATATAAGGTAAGCTTGAAAGGTTTGTGTCAATGCTTTTTGATGTTCATACTCTAATAAAAATAAAGAAAAAATTATCTCTGTTCTTCTCCCCTTTCTCCTGAACTCTCCATTTTACACCCTGGATCCTAAAAATTCTAGTTCAATGAGTGCCTCCATCACTGTCCACACCTTCCAAAGATATTTTTAGTTTTCTCTATTTCCCTGAAACTACTACAGAAACAACACCCCAACCCTAAGCTCTCAGAGCAAGAGAACTAAATCACAATAGTGTTTGAGGAAATTACATTTGGATGAGTTGTTTGGTTTGTTCTTGATTTCATTCAGTGCTTTGTTTACTGAAAGCCTATTCTATTCCAAAGAGATGAACAAAACAGACACAACATAGAAGCAAGTCACCAGGGTCCTTTTAGTGCTTCCAGGCAGATAGCATGGGGAATGTAGACGAGGGTCGTGGGCTGTGTGAGTGAGCCTGATGGAGTAGAAGGCTGCCTGACAAAGATCTGGAGGAAGACAACTCCAGGCTGAAGCAGTCCCCCATCCCCCACACTCAGCATGCTCTGCTGCTTTACATTGGTTACGTGGCCTCGTAGGCATTTGATATACAATTTTGTAAATCTAACCTATTGCCCAGTTAAAGCTTAAGTCCTCTTTTAAGGGGACCTTGCTTAAAGCCCAAACTACTAAAAGAAGCAGGCTGCTTGGGGTTGGTAGAAAGAAAAGGGGAGAGAGAGAGCATTTATGATGACATGTTTGGGGCAGCTATTTCACACTGACTCGTTTTTAACTGTTAACACCGAAATTGGTTCTCACATGTATGCCTGGTTCCTTTAATGATCTGAGTTGAGTGAAGACTCTCCATTTCATATAATTTCTGGGCAGGCTCAGGTAATAAAACCATCACTATGTACAAATTATAAAGCAGCTATATCAAAACTCTACACATAACCTTTTTATACATTTGGTGTGTGAGTGTATGTGTTATGAAAGTCATCTAACTCATGGCATTCACATTTTGACCATAAAGATACAGTAATATTTTCGACGCCATGATCCAGTACACACTATTTTACTACTTTTATGCTCTGCTATTTTGTATTCTCTGTTTATCTTAAATATAGGAAGTAGGCCACTTCCTGTATTTAATAACCCTCTATAAAGAGCACAATCCACAGTTGGAAAAACACCAGCAAAACCATTTCATTAGCCACCTTTGTGAATATGCATCTTGATTTAGTACTTCCATTTGATGTCTGATAATTGTCTTAGATTTTTAAAATATTTTTATTGATTTCAGAAAGAAAGGGAGAAGGAGAGGAAGTGAGAGAAACACTAATGATGAGAGAAAATCATCAATGGGTTGCCTCCTGCATGCCCCCCACCGGGGATTAAGCCTGCAGCCCGGCATGTGCCCTGACCTGGAATCGAACCGTGACCTCCTGGTTCATAGGCCGACAATGAACCACTGAGCCACGCTGGCCAGACCTGTCTTAGTTTTTTGATTTATGTATTCTGGTACATGGATGTCTTGAATGAGAATAGTCTGAATACATCTTAGATGGTTTTCCCCCCCAATTTTTCTTATTAAACAAACTTCCCCACAACTTAATATTTACAACTCTGGAATCTCCTAGTCTTTTAATATGTTGTGTGAATGGGGCTCTAGTGTTGCAAATAGACAAACATGCTGTTCATTATTTAGAAATGATCTGCTTTTCACTTATGTTATTCTTTTTGTAGCAAAGAGCCTCTGACCGGAACTTCACACAATGGAACATCAGTGCGCTACCAACCACATGAGAATCTCTGCTTTGAGAACGATCTTTATAACGTTTATCAAGACCCATCGGTGCTAGGACCTTTAGGCCTTTGACTACAGAAAGCACTGACCAGATCTCACCATGTCAGTCTTTTTAAGCTCCAGGATTATTTTTCTGTCACTATTTCATGGCGTTCCAATGTGTCTGTGATGTTGGTTAGAGTATCTATAGCTCATCAGTGTGAAGTCAAACCTCATTGGTAATTAGTCTTAATTTTTTTATATTAAAATTGGCTCAATTTTTCTGGTCATAGCAGAGCCCTCTCCTAAATATGAACTGAACACTTTAGAATTGTATATTCTGTACAGACTTTATGAATCCTATCCATCAAGACTTTTCATTGGGTTGACATGAAATGAACCAA
>NW_006292696.1:6282603-6289055 GCF_000327345.1 Myotis davidii | reverse complement strand
TAGCCACCAGACACATTTTCTTTCTTAATATCAGAAACATTTTGACATGAATAGTTCACAAGGCTGGATAGTAATTTCAATTTGAATTAATTCTGAAATAATTCACACTTGAGGTTCAATGCTACCCACACTGCAGTGGCCCAGAAGGCCAGAGTGCTTGTTTTTGAAGGCAACATTTTTGATATGTAGCTACAGAATTCTAGAAAATTATAGCACCTCTGAATAAAGGTTATAGTATATGGGCAAATAATATTGTTGAACATTGTCCACTGGGTTTCCCAAATAGGGTGAGATTAATATGGTTTATACATTTTTGTTCAAACCACAGCGTTTTCTTTTAAATTCAAGACAACGTGCAGGAAGCAGCTTATGTATATTGCACATTGATGTTTCTCTCTTTTCCCTTCCTCCTCTGAAAATCAAACTATTCTTTTAGACAAACAAATGAATGAACAAATAAATAGGCAAGCTAGTGTGGCCGCAGCAAAGTGAGTGAGGAGGTTTGGAAAGAGATTAGCTGGAAACATGGGCACTTTCTCTCACGGGTGCTGGCTGCAAAGGGCCCTATGAACACATCTGTTGAGAAGAGTCCCATTTTTAGGAAACAAAACACTTCATGTAAAGGGTTAAACATTCTATGCATCACCAAATTATGATACCATTTATTAACGTGCTGTCTGGAAGTAAAGAGACAATTTGTCTTTTGCTCTCCCCCTAATCAAAAGCTTTGGTCAGTTGGTTTTGAACAGCTTTGAGTGGTCAGGAGATACACTCCCCAGACTGTCTCTTTGACTTGATTACATCAGTTTTTCTGAGGAAATAGAAAAAAGTCATGGCTTCATCTAGATCAGTGGTTCTCAACCTTCCTAATGCCGTGACCCTTTAATACAGTTTCTCATGTTGTGGTGACCCCCAACCATAAAATTATATTTGTTGGCACTTCATAACTAATTTTGCTACTGTTATGGTCGTAATGTAAATATCTGATATGCAGGATGTATTTAGGTAACCCCTGTGAAAGGGTCGTTCGACCGCCAAAGGGGTCGCGACCCACAGGTTGAGAACTGATCTAGAGAAAAGGTAACGGTAGCCACCAAAGTGTAAGGTGGTGCCTTATCGGCCTTGACTACTAAATGTCAGTGTGGTGTGTGTGGGACTTAGAGCACCTGGGAATCTAATTGTAAAGTTCCCTTAGGGCCTTTGGAGCTCTGACTTCAGAGTGTGGTGGTTATTGATGTCTTTACCCAATGTCCCCTGAGCCCTTTGTCACCCTAGCCTCCAGTGTAATCTAAAAAAAACAAGATCTGCCCTGCTGCTGTGGCTCACTGGTTGAGCATCCACCTATGAACCAGGAGGTCATGGTTCTATTCCTGGTCATGGCATAAGCCCAAATTGTGGGCTCGATTCCCAGTGTGGGGCATGCAGGAGGCAGCTGATCAATGATTCTCATTAACTAGAGGCCCAGTGCATGAAATTTGTGCATGGGTAGAGCCCTTAGTGGCTGCTGGCTGGGGCCTTCCTTCCACGCCGCACCTGGTGGTCAGCTCACATCATAGTGAGCGATCGAAATCCTGGTTGGTTGAATTCCTGAGGGGACACCTTGCATATTAGGCTTATGTATATATGTTTCTCACTTTCTCCCTCCCTCTCTTACTCTCTCTCTCTCTTACTCCCTCCCGCTTCCCCTCAAATAAAAATATATGAAAAAATAATAAACCAAGATCTGATTGTGTTCCAGGTAAACTGAAAATCCCCCCTACTGCTTCCCAGTGGGTAAAAGGTTCTAGTCCATTATAAGCCCCTCACTGATTTCCCATTGTCTGCTTCATGCAAGCCTTCCCTGCTGTACTCTAGTAGAGACAAATGCCCACTCTTACTCTGAAGCTCAACCCATCTTTGGGGAAAGCTTGTCTTCTGTATTTTCACTGGGCATATATTTAAGTTTCAGCCCAAATGTCTTCTCTTAAGCCCTGCTGGACCTCATCTCTCTAGCCAGAATTAATCTTCTCTTGTGAACACTTCTGTGGAGCCTTTTTTAGCCACTAGACAAATATGCCAGGCACGGTGCTATCGCCTAGTGTGGGTCATTCTGCATCAGGCCAGGGCCCTACCTAGCATGCGGAGCACATTTGGGTGAATTACAGACACCCCCCCCCCCCTTTTTCTGGCTGGCACAGCCCCTGAGCCAGGGCAAAGGCTTGTCAAATGGAGTCTGTCCAAACTACAAGCATAAATTGTGACTCTATAAGTGACCCTCTAACTTAGTGCTTTGTATTAGAGATGTGTGGATTGAGGAAGCTTTGTATACTGAGCTCTTTGATGGCAGCATCTGCTGTTTCTCAACACCCAGCTTACACATTGCAGGTGCTTAGTACATACCTATGAAAATTGGGGAATACAGTCAAAGAACATTTCCTAGAACCTTTCTATGGGTGCTGGGGAAGAAGAGGCGGAGGAAGAGCTAAAAGTGTTTAAAACTTTTTATGAGATAGAAACCACTCTCTTCATATGACTAGCTGAGACCCGTGCTTTGCAACCTTGGCTGTACATGAGAATCACCTGGGAAGCGTGGCCAACTACGCATGCCCAGACCAAGTCAAGCAGAATCTCAGCTGTGGGGCCAGAAAGAGTCTTTTTTTTTTCTTTCCCCCAAGGTGATTTCAATGTGTAGCGGAGAGGGAGAACCACTGACCTGGAAGGACTTGGAAAGGGAAGGTGAGAACTTGTGCTCTTGTTCTGTGTGAAGAGAGCTCTGCAAAACATAAAAGGTACAGACTAAAACAATATCGACAGCGGGCTGGGACAGGTGGGCAGACGGGTGATAGCAGATCTTCCCTGTGTCTGGCTTGCATGGCAACAGCATTATATTGGTGGCAGTCCTGGGAAGGGAAACATGGACGCTGCCACGTGTTTGAAAGCTCAGGAAGGCAGCCCGCAGCTGTGTAGCTGACTGTCCCCGGGCTTCCTGAGGACTAAATGTTTTCTTCCACAAGTTGTAAAAATAAGCACAGCAGAACGTCCCTTTGACCTGTGAGATTTACTCTAAGACAGCGGTTCTCAACCTGTGTGTCGCGACCCCTTTGGAGGTCAAACGACCCTTTCACAGGGGTTGCCTAAGACCATCTTGCATATCAGATATTTACATTATGATTCATAACAGTAGCAACATTACAGTTATGAAGTAGCAATGAAAATAATTTTATGGTTGGGTCACAACATGAGGAATTGTATTTAAAGGACCAGAAGATTGAGAACCACTGCTAAGGTAACCTTCTTTGTTTTATACTGTGGACTGCTGAGATGGAGTTTGCTCTGTCTGGCAAATGCTGAATCTGCTGAGCCTAAAAAAGTACTTGGAGGATGACAATTGGATAGTGCAAGATGAAGATACAAGGAGGGGCATCGTAATGTTTGCAGTAATTTTTTTAAAGGCCAGAAGCCACTGCAGGCCTGCACTCAATTCTAGAACTCTTCCTGGCAGACAGAAAGGACTTCTGAGAGAGAGGACAGTAAACTCGGTCCTGTCAGGGGCAGGAAGTTGGCAGAGTGACCCTAGCAAATGCCCAGTGAGAGAGCCCTGGTCAGAATTTAGCTGAAAAAAAAAAATGTTTTTTTTAGCAGATTTATTGAGAGATAATTCACATACCACATGCTATTTCACAAATATAAGCCCTGAGCCCATAGTTAATTGAGTCTGCCTTACACTTGAATATGGGCATTTGCTGGATGTTATTAGTTTTTATGTGGGCAGACATATCAAGGGCAAATATCAAGTTCATGAAACAGACTATAGTTTATAGTGGAACAATTTGGAGCTTAGGGACTTGTATTCTCATTTGAAATCCTGTGTTTTGGGCAAATCAAGCCTCTCAGGTCTCAGTTTCTCTGTCTATAAATGAAGAGGTTGGCTGTGATCTCTTGGGTAACTGCTAGCTCTGTGATGCTCTGCAAGTGCACACCCTGAACAAGCTGGAGGTTTGTATTCAATGTATCGGAGCCCTAGCTGGTTTAGCTCAGTGGATACAGCATAGGCCTGCGAACTGAAGGGTCCCAAGTTCAATTTTGGTCAAGGGCACATGCCAGGTTGTGGGCTTGATCCCCAGTGTGGAGCGTGCAGGAGGCGGCCGATCAATGATTCTCTCTTATCATTGACGTTTCTCTCTCCTTCTCCCTTCCTCTCTGAAACAAATAAAAATATATTGAAAAATGCATTTGATGGCACAAAGGTGGGTGACAGGGAAATGCAGGAAGGAAAGACAGAGAAAGGCCACGGGTTTGGAGAAACTCTTCAGTCTGTGATCTCACTTGCCTTTTGTAAAGAACCCTTGGCTTTGAAGTTTCCCAGACAAAAGTCACTCTCCCAGGGCTGAGACTGACAAAGAGAGAGAAAAAACAACAACAAATAAAACACCAGTTGGTTGTGCCCCCAGGAAGTGAACCCGCAACCTGGGCATGTGCCCTGAATGGGAATGGAACTCATGGCCCTTAGGTGCCTGGATGACACTCCACCCAATTAGCCACACTAGCCAGGCCCCAGCTTTATTTTTGAGTTTGTATCGTCTTCTTCGAAAACTGTCAGATGTGTCAGCTGACTGACCTTCAGGTTCTGCCTGCAGCTACCCAGCATCCTTTTTCCATTTTCTGAAGATAATTAGCTCACAAAACGATTGAACCATGACCTACCCAGTATTCAGACCCGTTATTACATTACCTCTGCATTCCAGCCAACAGGTTACTCAACTCAGAGACTGATAATCAGGGCTTTAGATCGCAAATGAGCTCCTCTGTCAAGTAGGAATTCTTAATGTGGGGTCTCCTGAATTCCAGGAATTTCAGTCCCATGATGAGTCCACGAAGCTCCTGAAAAGGGCAGGGGCGGGGGGAGGGGGAGTGGGGGAGGGATAGGGGGAATTCCGTGCTAAGATATATGCATGCCTTTTTGGTACAGAAAGTCTAAAGGGGCCACTGATATTCAAAGAGAAGGTTGACTCATAAAAGGTGAAGAAACTCCTGGAGTAGACTAGATGGCCTTGAAGGTTTCCTTTGAGTCTCAACACTTAAGCTTCTTTGAATGAAGGCTCTCCTACAGATACCAACTTACATTCTCCTTCTTCAGCAAAGAAGCCGGTCCAGAAAGCCGTGGTGTGGCAGGAGCTCTGGGGAAAAAGGAAGTGCATTTGTGTATGTTGTCAAGTTCTGCTTGGAGTGAACTCAGAGGGAAACGTCTCTGACCAACTTCTCCATTCAAGGAGAGAACCAGGGACATGTTTTTCACAGAAAAAGAAGCAGTGACTGGGATGCCTATTCCGTTTCCTGGTGGAAGGAAGACGAAGGGCTGCAGCAATCTGTACTAGTCAGCCTTAGATCCCTTGGAGGGAAGACAGTGGTCCCTAAGCTTCCATTCCAAGACTGTGGAGTCTAGCTCTGCCTTCCTTATTTGTTGCCTCTGTGTGAGACATAAGACAAATTTACTAAATATCTTTGCAATGAAAATCTTAAATACCTAGAAAGGTAGCTTTCTGGAAAGCCTTTCCATTAAAGTACTTGGACAGAACTCTGTCACCTCACACGTCGATGAGAGAGAAACATCAATCAGCTGCCTCCTGCACACCTGCTACTGGGGATGTGCCCGCAACCAACGTACATGCCCCTGACCGGAATCGAACCCGGGACCCTTGAGTCCGCAGGCCGACGCTCTAGCCACTGAGCCAAACCGGTCAGAGCAGTCACCTCACTTCTTGAAGAACTCACAGACCCTAAGCTCAATCTGTGTTGCTATGTAGGCAAAAGTGGCTGTTGTTTCTGCATCATCTCCCATGTCAGGCTCTTGGAAGTCTGTTCCTCCCTGTCCATTTCCCCCTTTCTGCTGAGCCCTCCCCAGCACATAGGGAATCAATCACCAATATGCACCCATCACTGTCTGAAAACTGCCCCTGCCTCAGTGATGGCCAGAGGAGCTCTGGGGAAAAAGGAAGTGCATTTGTGTATGTTGTCAAGTTCTGCTTGGAGTGAACTCAGAGGGAAACGTCTCTGACCAACTTCTCCATTCAAGGAGAGAACCAGGGACATGTTTTCACAGAAGAAGAAGCAGTGACTGGGATGCCTATTCCGTTTCCTGGTGGAAGGAAGGCAAAGGGCTGCAGCAATCTGTACTAGTCAGCCTCAGATCCCTTGGAGGGAAGACAGTGGTCCCTAAGCTTCCATTCCAAGACTGTGGAGTCTAGCTCTGCCTTCCTTATTTGTTGCCTCTGTGTGAGACATAAGACAAATTTACTAAATATCTTTGCAATGAAAATCTTAAATACCTAGAAAGGTAGCTTTCTGGAAAGCCTTTCCATTAAAGTACTTGGACAGAACTCTGTCACCTCACTTCTTTTTTTTTTTTTTAATATATATATTTTATTGATTTTTTACAGCGAGAGGAGAGGGAGACAGAAACATCAATGATGAGA
>NW_006292696.1:6279608-6282506 GCF_000327345.1 Myotis davidii | reverse complement strand
CCCACACCCCCCCCACTGGGGATGTGCCCACAACCAAGGCACATGCCCTTGACTGGAATCGAACCTGGGACCCTTCAGTCCGCAGGCTGACGCTCTAGCCACTGAGCCAAACCGGTCAGAGCAGTCACCTCACTTCTTGAAGAACTCACAGACCCTAAGCTCAATCTGTGTTGCTATGTAGGCAAAAGTGGCTGTTGTTTCTGCATCATCTCCCATGTCAGGCTCTTGGAAGTCTGTTCCTCCCTGTCCATTTCCCCCTTTCTGCTGAGCCCTCCCCAGCACATAGGGAATCAATCACCAATATGCACCCATCACTGTCTGAAAACTGCCCCTGCCTCAGTGATGGCCAGCCTGCTGCTGTGCTGCATTCCATGGATGCTAGTCACCTGGAGGGAAGGGGCTTCAGAAGACACGTAGACCACATCAGTGGTTCCCTCCAAAGGAGATTCTTACCCATAGAAATCTTTAAACAAGGGTACGTACACCGGGTGATCAGTGCAATGATGTTTGCAAAAACCACTTTCCATCGATAGGGGAATAGTTGATTATTGTGGTCCATCAGCACACCGAGGCAGGTAAGATGTATTCAGGGTGATTTCATCTTTGAGCTGTTTTCCTAATTTAACAAATATTTATTAGTGCTTACTATGTGCCAGGTAGCCTGATGCTGAGACCAGAGAGAGAGACCAAATAGACACATCTCTGACCACATAGAACTTCTAGCCTGACTGCAGGAGAATTCGTTCCATCTATTCATTCTGTGAACATTTATGGCATCTACTTTGTCAGGTGCTATTTTAGTCCCTTTGAATAGAACAGTGAGGAAGCAGATGAAACCCTTATTCTGACAAAGCTTGTGCCATTTGTCAGAGCGGAATGCTTTATTGATAAGTTAAAAAGAATGTTCTAGAATAGTATATATAAGGGATAGACATTTTTTCTTTACCTTAAAAAAGTCTAGCCAAAACCGGCTTGGCTCAGTGGATAGAGCGTCGGCCTGTGGACTGAAAGGTCCCGGGTTCGATTCCGGTCAAGGGCATGTACCTGGGTTGCGGGCACATCCCCAGTAGGAGATGTGCAGGAGGCAGCTGATCGATGTTTCTCTCTCATCGATGTTTCTAACTCTACCTCTCTCCCTTTCTCTCTGTAAAAAATCAATAAAATATATTTAAAAAAAAGAAGTCTGGGAGACCTTCCTCTTCTTGCTAAGACCTGGCACATGGTCCTGGTCCCAGAACTATGTGGAGGCAGAGGGAAAGCTCTGCCCCTGGTATCAGGTCTTGCCTGCCCATGGTTTCCAGTCCCCCGGTTCTATCCTCAAGTGAAGGGACACCAGTTAAAAAAGAAATCTGGAAGAATGTACCCAGATGAATACGTTTACCCCACAGGAGCAAATGGTCAAGATACAGACTTTCACCTTTTCCTTTTAGGTGATTCTGTAAGCATTACATGATCTCCATTTCCTTTTGTAATGAAAAGGCAGGTTAAGCATTACAGCAGTGTTTTCCTGCCTGCCCCCACTTCATAGAAAGAAACGAAGGCTGCTCTGTCTGTGGCGTAGCCACTCTGTCACAGTACTTCACTAATAAACTCTTTCACTTAAAAAGAAAGAAAGATATGAAGACTGGGACAGGTTAAGTAAATGAAAGGTCAAGCTGTCAGTGAACTTGAGTGGGATCCACTTTCCATCAAGTACTTGGAATGAGACAAATGGCAGAAAGAGGAATGAAAAGCTGCTACCAGTGCCCTGGAGATGACAAGTGGTGACTTAATCACAGTGTAATGATATTGAATATATGATCTGTTTATTGAAGTGCGTTAGGGTTTTTTTCTCTCCCAGAGCTCTGCCTAAGAGACTCATGGGCTGCGAAAAGAGGGGGCCCTTTATCTTGAGACTGAAAAAGTAAGTTCTTACTATGGTTTATCTGTCTTTCCTTTTTCTAGGTTTGAAATTCTGGAAGCAGAAATTCAAGCGGTTCCTTGTTTGTACTTCCCTTTATGGTGCTGCACAGGTGTTGTGTTATTTTTTATAAACTGAAGGCAGGGCCCTGCCACAGCAAAAAGATCCAGGCTAACTTTATTGTGCGTGGTCTAGGACTGATCCCGCATCATCTGCACGGTGTGCTGTAATTGACTTCGGGGTGTCCCTCGAGCTTATTTCCATTTAAATTTAAATTTTATTTTCAATGTTTTTCTTAGAAAGTTTTATCAAAGCTAAAATTTATTTGGTGCATATTCTGTGCTTGCTATCGAATACCTTCACATACACCTTTGCCTTTAATATGCAAAAGCAACCAGATGAGGTATTTTACAGGCTGAAAAAAACAACATAACAAAAACCCACTTCATTTTCATTTAAATTAAAAAACATTAAACTAAGCCACATTACTTTGTCTCCAGATTTCTATTGAGAAAGTGTGGATCCTTCTGGAGATAAGTTGAGATGCCCTAAAGCTGTAATTTTTAAGATTTTCCACCAACCTTTTCTGGGACTCAGTGGGAAGTGGGGAAAAGGACAGTTGCACCATTAGGGTGGAAAGTTCTCAAGCTTAAGGATGGCTCAGATTTGGGCCGATTTTTCTGGAACCTGTGCAAAGAGCAGCATGCGTCAGAAATGTTAGTTCCAGGCTTCTGGATCCTCTGTAGTTACATTGACTGCAACACTTAAGGGCATTTCAAGTTACTCATTTACTCACAGTAATGATTTTCTTTTCTTAGTTCTTGCGGAAATTCCTTCTGCTTATGGTGTGACTCTCTTTTCCCAGAGAAAGCAGTGAGCTTTTTAAAAAACTTTTTTAAAAAAACCTTTTTAATTATTTAAACTATTCATGTATGGTGGTGGTGGTGGGATTTGTTTAAATATGCATGTTACTCTAGTGGGTTTGGCTCAGTGGAAAG
>NW_006292696.1:6275283-6278746 GCF_000327345.1 Myotis davidii | reverse complement strand
TCTCGTCTTATACGCCCAGTCGTCTTATACGCCGGCAAATACGGTACTTCAGTTGCAGGCTCAATCCCAGCCCCGGACAGATGGGGCGCATGTGAGAGGCAACCAATCAATGTGTCTCTCTCACATCTCTCTCACATTAATGTTTCTCTATGTCTCTCCTCCTTTCTTCCATGCTCTCTAAAAAATATAAAAAAAATAAAATCAATGGAAAAATATCCTGGGGTGAGCATTAACCAAAGAATAAAGATACCAACACATAATAAATTTAAAAATGCTTATTTTATGTTTGGGTCACCTTCAGAAAATATTTTACAGCATTTTGTATAATAATAAATAGCAAAATACCAATGCTATTAAGTCTCTTTGACCCAGCCATCTTTCCAAAATTGAATGTGGGGGAAATGTCTCATAATCATATGATCATACAATAAGGCACACTGGTTGCAAGTGAAAGTATTCATCCAAGAGCAAATATGCGATGTTGTCAATGTTTCTAAGGAGACAACACCCATTGTTTTGGTTTTAGGAAGGAAAAGTCATGTTACTATCATGATTTCTTAGAAAACGTTCTACGGTGCACAGGGACTGCCCTAGGGCTGTGAGAGGAGCCCAGCTGTCCCTCCCGGTTTTCTGACATTTTTTGTCATACACAAGTTCAAAACCCGGAGTGTCCATGGACATGCTATTAACATCGGAAAGATTTATATCAATTATATTGGGGCACAGTGTAGCTCTACTTCCTTTTTTATTTTTTAATAATCCTCATCTGAGGATATTTTTCCTCCCATTGATTTTTAGAGAGAGTGGAAGGGGTGGGCATAGTGATTAATGAATGGAGGGATACCTAGGTTTCAGAGCCCCCCCCCCCAAAAAAAAACCCCAACAACAACAACAAAATAAAACAGGGAAAGGGAGAGAGAGAGAGAAAGAGAGAGAGAGAGAGAGAGAGAGAGAGAGAGAGAGAGAGAGAGAGAGAGAGAAACTTACTTTAATGTGAGAGAGACACATTAACTGGTTTCCTCCCGCATATACCCTGACCAGGCCGGCGCCAGGATTGAATCTGAAATTCAGGTACATGCCCTTGACCAGGGATTGAACCCGAGACCCATCAGTGTGCAGGCCAACGATCAAACTACTAAGCCATGCCAGCCAGGGATCTACTTCATTATTTTATTAAAGGCGGCAGCTTGTTTACCTAAACTTTTGAGGGTAAAAAGGTTTGCTTTTTTCTTTTTCTTTCCATCAGATGCCCCACTGCTTAGCATTAGGTGCTCAATGAATATTTGGTGAAAAAATGTGTGTCGAGTGACAAGAATAGTTGAGTAGGAGCAGGCACTCTAGGCTTTCTCTTCTGTGTTGGCCCCACAGCGTGTCTTCTGTGGGTCCCGTCCTCTAGTCCTCTTTTTGGCCCTCAGTTTATTCATTATCAGTTGAGCAGTTGGCCCCAGTAGTTTAAGATCCCTTCAGATATAAACAGTCTCAAAATTTGCATGGCACTTCAGCTCCAGAGTCTGACCCAAAATCAAGCTCTGTGCTGAATCTTAAAGACAGCCTAGCAGAGAACAAATGTTGTTCCAGTCCATTAATATCTCCTTATAATCTATTTAAGTTAGGAAGTAGATACATTTAGTAAGGAGATTGTGGCAGACTGGAGAAGTCTGACTTTCAAAGATACTTTCCAAAGGTCTGAGGTCAAGGTGTGGCAAAGAGATAAAGAATGGAATGCTGGAAGAAAGTTGTCTTTATCTATAAAAACCCTTGAGGGAAGGATTGGTGACAAAATGTCAGAGGAGCTAGAAAGGAATCCTCTGGAAATTTATGCGGAAGAGAAAATCGAATTTAGTTGCTTGCACATTAGGACAACAATGTTTAAGCCAATAGAAATTAGGGAAAAGACTGGGTGGGGTGTGGGGGGTGGGGAAGGTGAGGGGTGGAGTCATGGTGGCCAAGGAGGTAAATCTTGAACCCGCCTTCTCCCAGGAGCACATCAGAATTAAAACTGAGTTATAGAACACCCTTCACAGAGAACCACCTGAAGACTAGCTGAGCAGAATTTCTCTAACTGAAGGTGTAAAGAAGGTGCCTCAAAGCGACAGGTAAGAGGGTGGATATGTGGTTTGGGAGGGGCAGGGATTGGTAGGAACTCTCTCAGGGGACAGAAGCTCTGCTGGGTGCTACTGTCCCTTTGTTGATTTCTCCCATCCAGCTGGCCCTGAGCAGGCAGGCACAAAATCTCTCTCTCTCTGCATTAACTTGGCCTACACTGCCTGATCTGCTCTGGCTTTTCCCTGAGATCCTGCCCCACCCAACCAGCTCACCTTGGGGGAGCCTTTTCCAGCAGCTCCAGACCCTTCACAAGAGCCCACATAGTATCTCCGAAAAGCCCTCAAGTTCTGCAGGAGTGATGGCCTGCTTCTGGTATTCCCTGCAATCTCTCCCAAATGCCCTTCCAAACAGAATAAGCAGCAACCTAGGCATCTGTCAGTAGATGAATGGATAAAGAGCATGAGCTACATATGTACAAAGGAATATTACGCAGCCATAAAAAGAATGAAATCTTGCCTTTTGTGACAAAATGGATCTAGAGGATAGCATGCTAAGTTACAAAAGGCAGACAGAGAAAGAAAAAGACCATCAGTTTTCAGTTATATGTGGAAACTAAATGGAAACAAGCTCATACATACAGAGAACAAATTAATATGTACCTGATGGGGCTAGAGGTGGTGGGGGGTGTAAAAGATGAAAGGAATGAAAAAGTACAACCTGCCAGTTATAAAATAAGTAACAGGGATGTGATGTATAGCAGAGGGAATGTGGTCAATAATATTGGAATAGCCCTAACCGGTTATTGGCTCAGTGGATAGAGCGTCAGCCTGCGGACTGAAGGGTCCCAGGTTCGATTCTAGTCAAGGGCATGTACCTTGATTGCGGGCACATCCCCAGTAGGGGGTGTGCAGGAGGCAGCTGATTGATGGATGTTTCTCTCTCATCGATGTTTCTAACTCTCTATCCCTCTCCCTTCCTCTCTGTAAAAAAATCAATAAAATATATTTTTTAAAAAATTGGAATAATTGTGTATGGTGTCACACGGGTCCTAGACTTATCATGGGGATAACTTTGTAAGGTTTGTATGCCTAGTCACTCTGTTGTATACCTGAAATGAATATAAATAATCTTTTGTGTCAATTATAATTTAAAAATCTATTTAAAAAATTTGGGAAAATTCACAAAACTGGAGTGCTTTGAATTTCTTGGGAGATAGAGTCTCATATAAATGGGTTCATGGCTTATACATCTCAGTTGTTTCAGCTTCTCCTGGGCAACATCAGTGAGGAAGACCTGCATATTTAGGCTTATTTGGAGGCTGTGTGACTTTAGAGCCAACACATTCCTTTGCTCAGCCTCTCTTCATCTGTGAAGTGGGGATTATATACTTTATTTATTTATTTATTTATTTATTTAT
>NW_006292696.1:6269928-6275245 GCF_000327345.1 Myotis davidii | reverse complement strand
TATTTATTTATTTATTCAATTCAGAGAGGAAGGGAGAGGGATAAAGAGATAGAAACATCAATGATGAGAGAATCATTGATTGGCTGCCTCCTGCATGCCCCTCACTGGGAATTGAGCCTGCAACCCTGCCCTTGGCTGGAATCAAACCCCTGACCCTTCAGTCCACAGGCTGACACTATCCATTGAGCCAAACCAGCCAGGGCTGAAGTGGGCATTATAAAATATAGAAATGGAAATGTACATGTGTGTATGGAGCATAGACAATAACCAGGTTTGGCTTTTTTTTTCTTTTAAAATTTGTTTTATTTTATTGCCATGTATGGCTATTTAAATGAAAATTAATTTATTTAAAATTTTATAAGTTTTGATTTGAGCCAAATTGACAACAGATGCTGGGGAGAAAGATCTCAAATGCTCCCTAAATTTAAATTAATTAAAATAAAATTAAATGAAAAAAAATTAACTTCCTCATTTATACTAACCACAATTTTGTTGTTGTTAATCCTCACACAAGGATCTTTTTTCCATTGATTTTTAGGGAGAGTGCAAGAGAGCGGGAAAGACAGAGAGAAACATCAATGTGAGAGAATCACATTGATTTGTTGCCTCCTGCCCGAGCCCCAATCAGGTCTGGGGCCTGAGAGGAGCCTGAAACCAAGGTTGCAGAGCCCTTTACTGGAATGGAACTGGGACCCTTTGGTCTGCAGGCCGATGCTATCCACTGAGCCAAACCAGCTATCACACACACACATGTACAACACAAATCATAGAAAAGAAGGTAACAAATGCAGTGTAGAAAACAAAACAGAGTGATGAGGAATGCCTGAGGTGACATGTAAGCAGAGAACAGAATGAAAAAGAGAAATCTGGAAATGGTGAGTTAAAGGAATGGGGATCTAGGCAGAGAGCACCACCAGCAAGAAGGTACTAAAGCAGGGATGCATTTGAAAGAACCATGAGTCGCTGGAGCCCTGTGGACAGGGAAGAGATAGTAGAAAAATCTGAGAGTTGGGCAGAGGTCATATCACTGGGTCATATCATCTAGGTTAGGAGTTAGGATTTTTAATTTTTTTCTGAAAGAGCCATGGGAGGGTTGTAAGTGGGGGAGTCACATGGTCTAATTATATTTTGCCATTTATATCATTCTGCACAATTTTATTAGTTAAATGTTTACTTTACCTGTGTCTCTATCTGATGGTACAATCCTGGACATTTTTATCCTTAGTATATTTGTCAGCCTCAATATAATAGTAAAAACTGTGGAAGAGTTGAACTGAATTAAGTTAGAAAATCCTTATCACTGAACTACTGGGCTATGGCAGAGTCCCAGAGTATAACAAAACTAATAAAGATATTTTAATTTTATTTATTTTTTTATTTTAGAGAGAGGAAGGGGGAGAGAACAGAAGGAGAGAGAGAGAAAGAGACAGAGAGAAAGAAACATTGATACTTAATAGTATCTATGACTATCCCCACCCATTACTCATCAAGGAGTGTGGGCATCCATTTGGTCTTGCATTCACCGGAGAAGGTTGCATGTGAGTTTCTCTCACTAAACTTAGTTTGCCAGATTGGAGTGGCTGCTTCTTTTGCCAGACTCTCTCTGCCCCCCACTTATGACAATAGACTTTCAGTTTTGGGGCTTTTCTCTGAGTCTGTGTCTATGAGCATCAGGCCTAGACCACATTCTGCTTTCTGTAGTATTCTCCTGACATCCTTCAATAAAATGCAGTCTGAGTCGTTGCTTCCTGTAGCATGAGTGATGAAACACAGTGATTCACATTCTGACTTAATCCTTGTTAATAGATAACTTGGCGATATAACTGAGGCTAGGGACTAGCCATTGTGGCCACAGGGTAAGAGGTACCCTCTACTCACCAAAGGGCCAGTAGACGGTCATCTCAGAGCCCAAGGGCAAGTGCATCAGGACCATTGGAGGACTGGTCTTTGCTCTGGTGTCCCCCCACTGAGCCTGACTCTGTTTCCTTCCTAATTTCCTCTCTGAGCATCGGGAGTCAGTGTGGACTTTACATGTGGAAAAGGAGCTGGGAAATAAGGGGCTACTTCCAAGGGCAGCTTTGCCTGCCTGTTGGAGGTACAGAGCTCTCAGCCACCCTGAGCTAACAGAGACCTGAAGCCATTGTATGTGGTCTCCCATCCATAGCAGGGTAGGCTCATGTGATGCATGCAGTTAGGGTGAAAGGAAAAGCTGCAATCTCAGAATTAAGATGTGTCCCCATACCATCTGGTGGGGGCACACCAAATAGTCTATTTTCTCTTTTTTTATTCCCTTTAGGCTGATACCATCATGCCTTCTTGGGTAGCCTTCCCCAGCCTCATACTACTTTGGGCAGGTAAGTGATGGGTGGGCTGGGGTTGGCATGGGGGAGTGTAGGGTGTATGTGGGTGTGGGTGTGGGGGAGGAAGATGGATGTGCTTGGACTCTGTTGGCAGGTAATGGGTCAACTAGTGAGCAAAGGACGAGGCTGAAATCTTATTCCAAAGTTATTCCTTAAATGGTATGAATCACAAAATCTAAGGCTAAGTATAACATTTTGTTGTATGCTGCCATTTCTGTTTAAGAAAGAGGGGGTGGGTAGGTAGTCAGGTATACATCGTCTTTTCACATTTTTGTAAGAAATAGTACCAGCGTTTTTATCGTGCAGGAGGAAATGGAAAGAAAACTTGGGGATAGAATGGAAAAGAGACCAGTCTTTTATTTTGTAAATTTTTGTGTGTGTTTTTAATTACATGCAAATAATTCTTTTAAAAATATAATATTGCCTGACCTGCATGGCTCAGTTGGTTGGGCATCTCCCCATGCACCAAAAGGTCTCTGCTTCAATTCCAAGTCAGGGCACATGCCCAGGTTTCTGGCTGGATCCCAGGTAGGGGGCATGTAGGAACAGTCTATCAATGTCTCACTCTCACATCAATGTCTCTCTTTCTCTCTCATCCTCTCTCTCTCTCTCCCCCCCTTATTTTCTCTCTAAAAATCAATAAAAAATCTTTAAAAAAGTAAAAATAATACATACGGTATCCCAAAATATTTATACAAACACTTTAATAGCCAATAGCTGACTTTTGAAAATGAAATGTATTGAAATAATACTGCCTTTTTATAATTATTCAAATTGTGTGTATACATTTTTTGGGATACCCTATACTTTAATTCAAAACATTCTATGAGATAGAGAAAATGTTAGGAATAGACACAACCTAAATTTAAAAATAATAATCACCAGATGTGATGTGATTATGGGGAAAAGTTCATTTAAATTATACTTCCATACTAAATTTTTATGTTAGCATGCTGTCTTTGTAATCTACAAATGATGTTAGGCATAATCAAATATTATAAAAATCCAGTGAAAAGACTCCTATTTTACGTAACTATTAGCATTTTATTCCCAGAGCATTTTGAAACTCACAGTCCAAACCTAGCTGATTAGTTGGGTTATGTAAAGTACAGCATAGGAAATACAGTCAATAATCTTATAAAATAAAAGCCCAGCAACTGAACTGCGGAACAAGTAGAATGACCAATAGATCTGTCGCTATGATGTGCACTGCCCCCCAGCGGGCAGATGCTCAACACATGGGCTGCCCCCCTGGTGGTCACTATGCTCCCATAGTGGGAGCACCACTCAGCTTACTGGGATGAGTGGCGCTCCTACAGTGGGCTGATCCCCACAGGCCACGCCCCTGCCACCAGTGCATGAATCCTGTGCACCAGGCCCCTAGTATTTTCATAACTATGAATGGTGTGAAATGGGTACTAGACTTATTGGGTGATCACTTCACAAGTTATATAAATGTCTAATCACTATTGTGTATACTTTCAACTAATACATGCTGTATATCAATTATAACTTAAAAATAAAAAAATAGGATTAATTAGTACATCTCAGATTTCATTTAAGGACCAACTTGACTACATTTGACAATATAGGGTTTAAAAATATGTATATTTTTATTGATTTCAGAGAGAGGAAGGGAGTGGGAGAGAGAGATAGAAACATTAATGATGAGAGAAAATCATTGATAGGATGCCTACTGCATGCCCCCTACTGGGGATTGAGCCTACATTCCTGCATGTGCCCTGACTTGAAATTGGCCCTTGACCTCCTGGTTCATAGACTATTGTTCAACCACTGAACCACACCTGGCGGGAGACAATATGGGGTTTTAATGCCACCAGCACTGGAGAGAGTTTTTGTTTTTAAGTGGCTTAATTTAGCACTTGATTGAATGCTCCCCAGTTCTCTGGGTTCACCATGGGGAGTGGGCCTCGCTCAGTGCCATGCTCATCTCCTCATGAGAATGGTCTCTACGTGGATTTTTTGGGACCATCCTCAAGAGCACGATCAGCCTTGGCTCTTCTGGAACCATTAGAAACCCATTTTCTAAAAATGGATTCCTGAAAGTTTATTAGACTTCTGCCTATAAGGCAACAATACTTTATTTTTTATTTTTATATTTAAATTTTTGATTAGAAACATAGATTTGTTGTTCTACTTACTTATGCATTCATTGGTTGATTCTCATATGTGCCATAACTGGTGATGAAACCCACAACCGTGGCGTATTGGGATGATATTCTAACCACCCGAACTGCTGGCCAGAGCCCAACAATACTTTATTTATTTATTTATTTAAAATATATCTTTTCATCAGTCTGGGTTTTGGGCTCGATCCCCAGTACTGATAGAGTGTCATTTGTTTCAACATTTTGGAGAGAAATTTGATAAAAATATTTCTGCTCTTTGTCCTGATCATTTCTATTTTAGAAGTTTATCCTATTGGGAAACAATCCTAAATACAGAAATAAGTTTAGCCCTAGCTGGTTTTGCTCGGTGGATAAAGCATCAGCACATGGACTGAAAGGTCCCAGATTCAATTCTGGTCAAGGGCATGTACCTCGGGTGCAGGCTCAATCCCAGCCCTGATCAGATCTCCTGCAGGAGGCAGCCAGTCAATGTGTGTCTCTCACATTGATGTTTCTCTCTCTTTGCCTCTCCCCATTCCTTCCACTCTCTCTAAATATCAATGGAAAAATATCCTTGGGTGAGGATTAACAAAAAAGAAAAAAAAGAAATAAGATTGAATTATATGTTATTTACAACTATCAAAATGCTGATGAAGATGTAAACAGTAAAACATAAAAACATTTTTATATTTAAGATTAAAGTCACATGATTACAAATGAAATAAACCATATCAAGAGAAGCAAGTGGACATAAATGTAAAATTCAAATATTGAGGCCTCACACGTGGTTTTGTTTTTATTGGCAGATGTTTTTGTTTCTCAGACACA
>NW_006292696.1:6269265-6269717 GCF_000327345.1 Myotis davidii | reverse complement strand
AGTCTGCAGTGCTTCAAAAATGCTGGTTAGTTCGTGAAGAGGCATTCACAGCTCCATAGGGACATGAGGTGAACATTTTTCTCAAATGGAATTTATTCAATGTAAACAACTGTACTTTCTCTCTGAGATGATATCATTGAAAATTTATAACATGACCTTTCTTAACATTTTAAACCTACAAGGGAGATTTTCAAATGTATAAAGTAGACAATATTGTATAAGAGATTGTCAACTAGATACATTACAAACTTTGACATTTACCAACTCAATTTTGTTGCATATACATTGCATAAGCATATATAGTCCCACCCCCACAGTCTGCCCTACCTTCTTCTTTATTGTTCGTTATGCTCCTTTAATCAGATTTTTTTCGCATGCTTGCTTTTCCCCCTCTATATTAGGTTTTTAAATGAAGGGAAAGAATTAGACTGTATACTTCTTATTTATTTATT
>NW_006292696.1:6266879-6268998 GCF_000327345.1 Myotis davidii | reverse complement strand
CTGGAGCCATCTCAACCTCACTGGGGCCATCTCAACCTCACTGGGGCCGTCTCAGCCTCACTGGGGCCCTCTCAGCCTCACCACGGCTGTCCCAGCTACACGGGGGCCATCCCAGCCTCATGGGGGCTGTCTCAGCCTCAAGGGGGCTGTCTCAGCAACACGAAGTTTGGCATTCTGTCTTCTGTTGGGTGTCTCCTTGCTGGACAAAATCTCCAGGCGTTCTTGTGGCTGAATATCTGGTATGCTTGCTTGGATTTCGTTTTCTACTAAGTGCACAGACTGCTTGTCTGCTGTCTCCCAGTGTCCCATGTGAGACTGGATCTGGTGGACCTGCTTGTGCGTTTGCTGGTACAGTGGTTCTATGTTGCCGGCCCAGCCAGGTTCGGCTCTGTCTTCCTCCAAACCTGATTCTGCTTCTTGAGTGTGTCCCTTATGGGTGCGAGGAGTTGAAATCTGCAGTTTGTTGGGGCTTCCTCCGAACCTGATTCTGCTTCTTGAGTGTGTCCCTTATGTATACGAGGAGCCGAAATTTGCAGTTTGTTGGGTTGGGCTGCAAAAGTGCAGGTGGTTCCTTTTGTGCCACTGGCACAGCTTGGACAGGGATGTAAATTGAGTAGGGTGGGGGTCTCCAGGAATCACCAGGGCAGAGCAAGGGGCAATGGCGCCTCCTCGACTCTTCGTCTCTCCACTACTACACGTCTCCGTGCCCCCGAGTGCCGGTGAGCAGCTCCGTGAGACAGCCATCCTTGCTCTCCGGCCCATTGCAAGGCCGTCCTGCCTCTCCACGTAGGGGTCTGGGACCTCAGAATCCGCCCCAAACAAGCTCAGTGGATTTGAGAGTTTGTAGCCCTTCCAATTGAAAAAAAACACACGCTGATCCAGTTGCAGCCCGCCTGGTGTGCGACTCCGTACCTCTGTTCTTGGAGCCTCTGCACAACCTACTCAGTCTCAATGCTCTTCTTTCTTTCCTCCAGTTGTAGAGCTTCCACTGGGCCAGCTTTCCCATGGTTCTGAATGATAGCTGTTTGTCTTATAGTTGGTAGTCTCGATGTTGTTGTGGGAGGCAGCACACACAGGTCTGTACCTTATGCCACCATCTTGGTTCTCCGAACGTATACTTGTTAAAGGCTTCTGACTATAGCTTAGATCAGGTTCAGACAACATTATAGCCCACGAGCAGGTCACATTCAAAACAGGCCCACTGACTGTTTTATAGATAAGCTTTATTGGAACAGCTATACCCAATCCTTGTACTATCTGGACTGTGTCTGCGTTCACACTGATAGAGCTGAGCACTGAGACCATAGGGCCCCCAAAGCCTAACACATTTACTGTCTGGCCCTTTACAGGAAGTTTGCTGACCTCTGCTTAAGCCTAATGCCTTGCATGTAATAGATACCAATATTTGTTGAAAAAGACTTCAGCCTGCTCAAGGCACAGATGGGCTTAATTCTGTATTAAACTGATTCTCTAAAAAGAAAAACATTCAAACCAATTGTCTACTCTGCAGTGGTCCTCAACCTGTGGGTCGCGACCCCTTTGGCGGTCGAACGACCCTTTCACATGGGTCGCCTAAGACCATCCTGCATATCAGATATTTACATTGCGATTCATAACTAGCAACATTACAGTTATGAAGTAGCAATGAAAATAATTTTATGGTTGGGTCACAAAATGAGGAACTGTATTTAAAGGGCCAGAAGGTTGAGAACCACTGCTCTAGGGGTTTCTTTTATAGTTAGTAGAGTTGAGTTTGAAGGAAGCTTCTTGTAAAAAAAAAGAAAAGAAAAAATGATGCTTGGTGAGCAGAATGTACACATTCTTGAATCAGGCCTTCATTGATCTGCATTTTTGCCAGGCACTGGGTTTGGGCTTAAGTCTACTGTCAGCACTCTCTGGGTAGCTCTGAGACCTTCCGTGAGTGGTTTTGAATCCAACACCCTATCTGACCCTGGCAAGAGACAAAGTTACTACCTGTGGTCTAGTCCACCTTCCAGCCAATAGATAAAGTGTCTGTGTGATCTTATCTATGCTAGCGGGTGTGAGTTATTCCTCATTTAGGGTGCAGGTCTCTTTGGAGGGTATACTCAAGACTGAAATGAATACTATGTATTAAGAT
>NW_006292696.1:6260298-6266601 GCF_000327345.1 Myotis davidii | reverse complement strand
TAGGTGGCCCCAAGCGAGGGTTTCATGGCGTCTGTGAACCCCAGTCTCATAGCCAGATTTTGTAACAATAAGTATTTTCAGAATAGGAAGACTCACTTTTCCCCCCTAAAATCTTTATTGTTGAAAGTATTACAGATATTCCCTTGTGTTCCCCCATTGACCCCTTCTAGCCTGCATCTGCTCCCCTCCCCACTCTATGCCTTTATGACACTATTGTCTGTGTTTATGGGTTATGCTTATATACATAGAAGTTCTTTAGTTGATCTCTTTGCATCCACCCACTCGCTCTCATCTTCCTTCTGAGAATTGCCAGTCGGTCCCATGCTTTTAGGCTCATTGGTTTTTCTGGTCAGATTTTCAAAAGCATTCATTATTAGCCCAAACCCCCAGATCACTGATCTTTGATATCTAATGAGGATGGTGTGGATTTTGCCCAATGAGCACAGGCTTAAGAGGAAAATACAGGAAATTACAGAGAAAAATGGTCAAGCTAATGGCATTCTGTTCTCCCAAGGAGTTCTGAATAGGGATCCTTTACTTCACTCTGAAGTCAGACTCTCCACCTGAAAGTAAGATTGTAGTGAAGTTAATATTCACTCTGTCTCCTATGTCAGGAACCATGCTAAGTACTTTGCAAATATTATATCACTGAATTCTCATGACAACCCTATGCATTGTAGGTGTGATTCAGTCTTATTTTTAGGGTGCTGTCAAGTAGATACAGCACCAGCTTTAATTATTATCTTTTCAATGTTATTGCATATAGATTGTGTTCACATTTGAATAGACAAGTTCATTAGAAAAACTAGTTAGTTTTTCTCCTATTTATTATTCCTTATGTTTCTTTAAAAACTTTTTTTGCATGCTTGCTTTCTCCTCCATTTTATATTTAAAATTGGGTTTTTTCTTCCTAAAAGCCTCTTACTATACCTTTGACCAGGGTCAGCACACAATAGTCCAGGGCCAGATTAGATTCAAATTAGGCCCACCAACTGCTTTATAAATAAAGTTTTGTTGGAACAGTCATATCCAATTATTTTTCCGCAGAAACCTTCCCACCGATATAGTTGAGCAACTGCCTCTGAAATCATCCTGCCACCATAGTCTAAACATTTACTCTCTGGCCATTCACAAAACTTTGCTGACTTCTGCTTTAGATTAATGCCTTCCATGCAATAGACACAAATATTTGTTGAAAAAAATAGTTTTTCCTCTTCAAGGCAATAATTGGCTCAATTCCAAATTAAACTGGTTTTCTCCAAGGAAGAGCTTTCAAGTCAATGGACTCCTATACAATGGACTCCTCTTTTCTCCTCAGTAGAGTTAGATTTAGAATATCTTCTTGTAGCCAGGCTGGTGTCACTCAGTGTTTGAGCATTGATCTATGAACCAGGTGGTCATGGTATGATTAGGGTCAGGGCACATGCCCAGGTTATGGGCTCGATCCCCAGTGTGAGGTTTGCAGGAGGCAGCCAATCACTGATTCTCTCTCATCATTGATGTTTCTCTCCCTCTCTTCCTCTCCCTTAGTCTCTAAAATCAATAAAAAATATATATTTTTTAAAAAGAAAGCTTATTGTAAAAGAATAATAAGATGCTTGGTGAGAAAAAGGACCACATTCTTGAATCAGGCCTTCATTGATCTGCTTCTGAGCCATGCATTGTGTTTAGGCTTAGTACTAGCTTCAGCTCTCTCCCTGGGTAGTTGGAGACCTTCTGTAAGTGAGTTGTAATCCTACACAACCTCTGACTCTGCAGAGTGTCAAAGTTATTATCTGTGATCTAGTGTTCCTTCATCCAAATGTATGTTGTACAAATCCTTCCTGTGATCCTGCATCGGCTAGTGGGGGTGTGTTAATCCCTCCCCCCCCATACACACACACTGGAGAGAGTACCCTCAGGACTGACTGAATTTAATGCTACTTATTTGGTACACATTTTGGGTCTGGGAGCTGCTGTTTAAGTAAGTCTTAGTCATTCACCACTCAGAAGACTAAGACAGATCCAGGCTCTAGGTATTTTCTGTACCTCGCAGATGTTTATGAAGATACATATATCTGATGTGCATGGATGATCTTTTCACAGTGCTTCAGCTTTAATTCTGGATAACCCTTTTCACCTCTGAATGTCCTGGAGTGTATACATTTCAATGCATGTTTTCCTTTGGACAGACAGTTTTCAGATTTTAATTGAGAAAGGATCACTCTGAGTTCAGGAGAGGTTGGTGCCCAGTTATACCTGGGGACAGACAGACCCTCATTGGTTGAGTTGACATACAGGCCCAGCACAAAGCTCTTGTTCCCTGCTGCTTGATTAACCCTTGATTTCATGTTGATTTCTAGCTCCACCTAAGGTCACCAGTGTTCCAACACCACCTAAGGTTTTCACCTCTGCTCCTACAACTCCAGCACCAACACTGAACCTTCAGACAGGTAAACTGATATGAGGCTAGAAGCATTCTAATGAATGAATGACGGCCACCAGAGTATGTGTTAAGGCAGAGTTGCCATCTATGCTAAAGGTTTTTCCCTGGGTTCCATAGGGCCTCGTGTGATCTGTGAAACCTTGTCCCATATTACATGCATCTGATAGGTATCTTCAGAGTGAGGGGACCCAATTTTTTAAAAATTGGATTCTCAAAGGGTTTCATCATTAGCCAAACAACCCAGACCTGTGATATTGGACAACTAATGGTATGTATTTGGTCCAGTTGGCATTGGTTTATGAGTAAAATCTAGGTTATTCCAGAGAAGAAGGGAAATATGA
Organism: Myotis davidii; assembly: GCF_000327345.1. Taxonomy (NCBI): domain Eukaryota; kingdom Metazoa; phylum Chordata; class Mammalia; order Chiroptera; family Vespertilionidae; genus Myotis; species Myotis davidii. Next base: position 6,263,835 of record NW_006292696.1, on the reverse strand, counting down.
GTGGAATTCCTTTAGTCCTCTCTGAGTTGGACCCTTTATACTAGGATAACAAGCCCACCGCTAGTTTACCTGTAATATTTTATTGAAAGAACCATTTCTAATCATTGTACCATCAGGTAGATCTTTGGCTGCTTTCTCAATGTCAGAGTTGAACAATAGCCACTCACTCAGACTATAGCCACCAAACTCTAACACTTCCATCTGGCCATTTACAGAAGGTTTGCTGACCTGTGCTTTAGACCAATGCCTTACATATAATAAACACTGACAAATATTTGTTGATTTATGTTTCTTGCACTTCATGGCAAAAATTGGCTTGATTCCAAATTCAACTGTATCTCTCCAAAGAAGAGCTTTTAAACAATTGGCCTCCTGTGCAAAGATTCTCTTTCTTCTAGTTATTCAAGTTGAGATTCAAGGAAGCTTCTAGTGGGATACAAAGGTGCCTGGTGAGGAAAAAATACACATTGTAGATCAGGCATTCATTGATGGCCTTTTGTGCCAGGCACTGTGTTTGTGCTTAATTCCACTGCCATCTCTCTCTCTGGGTAGCTCTGAGACCTTCTGTAACTGCTTTGAAATCCTAAATCTGCTCTGTCATGGAAAGAGCCCAAGTTATTACCTTTTCATTTCTTAGTTGGGAAGGAATCATTGGTGGCCTAATTCACCTTTCAACCAAGTGTATAATGTATAAATGGTCTGTGTGATCTAGCATATACTTGTGGTGTGAGTTAATTTAGGTGCCGGACTCCTGGGAAGGTATTCACGACTGACTGAAATGAATGCTATTTATTGGGTAAACATTCTGGGCCTGGAACTACTGTTTAAATCTTAGTCATGCACCACAGAGAGGACAAAGTCAGTTCCTGGCCCTGGACATTTTCCCAGTCTCACCAATGCGTAGAAGGATATGTAAATCTGATACGCATGGCTGGTGTCTTCAAAGTGCTTCAGTGCATAATCCGAGCAACCTTTTTCACATCTGAAGCTCCTGGAACCTATACTTTTCAATGCAGCTGTTTCTTTTTTGAAGGCTGGTCCTCAATCCCAGCCCGGTCAGATTCTAGTAGACTAAGGACAACGACTCTGAGCTCAGGGGAGATTAGTGCCCAATTCTGCAGGGGACAGTCTCTCATTGGATGTGTGTGTGTGCGGGCCCAGCACAAAGCTCTCATTCTCTGCTGCTTGATTAATGCTTGCTTTCATGGTGATTTCTAGGTCCAACTAATGTCACCATGGGCCCAACATCACCTATGATCTCTTCTACAAAGCCAGCAGGAGGGCCGCAGAAATTCAAGACAGGTAAACTGATGTGTTTTCTAGCCCAAGGCTCTAGTGAGAGGATGTAGACTGCTGAGGGCATGTGCTAAGGCAGAGTTGCAATCTAGGGTATGAATTCTTTCTTGATTTGTAAACATGGACTTCACAGTATCTTTTTTTTTTTTTTTTTTTTTTTTTTTTCTCTTACACTTTTCCAAACCTGGCATTTTTACCTATTAGTACTTATAGAGTGAAGGAACTTTTTTTTTTTTTTAGCCAATGAGATTCTCAAAAGGGTTTTTTATTATCCCCAAATCTCAGACATCTTGGACATCTAATGCAGATGGTGAGGATTTGGCCTAGGGAGCACAGGTTTATGAGGAAAGTCTAGGTTATGCCAGGAAGTAGGGAAAAGCTAATGAGAGTCCTTCCTCATGTTCTAGACATTTTCTCCACCTCATGCATGTTTTTGAAGATACATACATCTGATATGCATGGTCTTCAGAGTGCTTCAGTGTAAATTACAGGTTTCCTTTTCACCTGTGAAACCCCTGGGAAATACACTTTCCCATACAGCTGATTTCTTTTTGCCAGTGTGACTTCAAGCCCTCCCCTGTCAGAGTCTATTGAGCAAGGACAGGAGCTCTGAGCTCAGGAGATTTGTGCCCAGGTCTACAGGGGAACCCAGTGCCTCACTGGCTTTGTTGATATTCATACCCAGCACAAAGCTCTTGTTTTTTCCTGCTGGGTTTATACTTGCTTTCATGTGGATTTCTAGCTGCACCTGAGCTCACCAGGGTCCCAAGGTCACCTGGGGTCTCCTCCTCTGCTATAGCACCAGTTCGCCTGCAGAACATCCCAAGAAAGAAAGTGATGTGTTTTTGAGCCCAGAGGCCTTGCAATGAGAGGAGGTAGACCACCCAGGGTATTATCATAAGGTGGACGTATAATCTAGAATTAATGTTCTTCCCTGGGTTAGAAATTTAAGCTTCATAGTAGCTGACAATCCTCATTCCAGATTTGTTGTTTCCTTTGTAACTGTAAGTATTTTCAGTGAAGGGATCATGGTTTTTTTAAAATCAGATTCTCCAGGGGATTATTAGCCCACAAGTCCCCAGACCATTTCTCTTTGACATCTAATGAGAATGGTGTGGACTTGGCTCAGTTGAGCACAGGTCCACAGGGAGCTTGAAGTGGAGATTCTTTATCCACTGTGAAGTCAGAGCCTCATCTGGAAGGCAAGCTTCATCAAGATGATCATTTCCTCTGTCTCCTGTGTGACAGGATTTGTTCTAAATTTTTTCCCCTCCCAATTTACAAATTTTAATTTGCTTATTATGTGAAGTTATAGTTGATGTACAATATATTACTTATAGGTGTACAACCCCATGATTAGATGTTTATATAAGTCACAAAGTGATCGCCCTGATAAATTGAGAATCCATGTGACACCATATATAGTTATGACAATATTACTGACTATATTCCCTGTGCTGTAGTTTACATCCCTGTGACTATTGTTGAAACTACCAATTTGTACTTCGAAATCCCTCGATCTTTTTCACTCATGCCCCTAACACATTTCCCATCTGCTAAGTTCTTTACAAGTAGTGTATTACTTGATTCTTATGCCAGCCCTACCCATTATAGGTGTGATTCAATTCTGTTTTATATTTGTGGGAACCTAGGCACAGAGTCTAATTTCATTGTTGAAAGGCATATGGGTAGAAAGTGGTTGAGTCAAGATTCAGTCTCCTTTAGTTTGAATTTGGGACTGTGGGTATAGCTACCGTATGGTGTTTCTACCATGAGGCCTGAAGTTATATTAGGATGAATTTGTCCTGCTCTGACACCCTCACTGAAAAAGCCCTTTATATAATACCCTGTCTTTTTATGTCACTCAGTGACAGTTTTGCTTCTAGCTTCTTTACTGTAGTATGCAGCATAAAAATCGAAAAATTGCTATTTATACTTATGACAAAGTATATATCTGATTTAAGAATTTCATGGGTTTAAAATGTATGGCTTCCCTTTTCAATTCAGGCTACGTGCTTCACACTTCAAGTTTCTGATAGTTGAGAGTTTAGTGTAATACAAATGGAGAATAATTTGCTGTATGGGTGGGGAAATAGCTTGGCCTTCTGAGGACAAGTTCAGGTTCCAATCTTCTATTTTTAAGATTAAAAAGGTAACACTAAGTGAAGATTCTCAAAGCCTTTGACACTCCTTGACTCCTTGAGGTGATCTGGATTCTGAAGAGTAACAGAAATGTCTCAA
>NW_006292696.1:6242510-6260168 GCF_000327345.1 Myotis davidii | reverse complement strand
AAGGACACTGATCATAATGGACTAGAGCAGGGGTGGGCAAACTTTTTGACTCGAGGGCCACAATGGGTTCTTAAGCTGGACTGGAGGGCCGGAACAAAAGCATGGATGGAGTGTTTGTGTGAACTAATATAAATTCAAAGTAAACATCATTACATAAAAGGGTACGGTCTTTTTTTTTAAATAGTTTTATTCATTTCAAATGGGCCGGATGCAGCCCGGGGGCTGTAGTTTATGGCTGTTTTAGAGCCATAAAAGTATATAAGAGTAAAAGCTTTGTTCCAGGCAGCTGAACATACTAGAGAATCTGTTGACTTTCTTTCTTTCTTTTTTTTTTTAATATATTTTATTGATTTTTTACAGAGAGGAAGGGAGAGAGATAGTTAGAAACATCGATGAGAGAGAAACATCCATCAGCTGCCTCCTGCACATCTCCCACTGGGGATGTGCCCGCAACCAAGGTACATGCCCTTGACCGGAATCGAACCCCGGACCTTTCAGTCCGTAGGCTGACGCTCTATCCACTGAGCCAAATCGGTTTCGGCAACTCTCTTAATATTTATTTAGCTTCTTTATACTTAATTTGACATAGTGTGTGCCTGTAAAAGTGTGAGGATTAGTGGCTTGGTTTAGTGAACATATGTAAGTTTTTTACTTCATTTAAAGTAGAGATTCAGAAAAGATCTGTGTGACCTCCTGGGGAATAATAATTGTATTATTAATAGAATTGAGCCTTATGTTTATCCTGGTCATTTCCTAAGGAGTTGGAGTCTAGAGTTGAGCTTCACAGTACAGGAGTGAGGTGAGCACTGGAGCTAATTCAATGTACTATTACATCCACTTCCTGCCTGTCCTCAGTGCCTCCAGCACATGTTCGTTTCCTAAAATATGCATGAAATGGTTGGATGTAAGATTATAGGAGGAGGGGAGCAAAGAAAGATGCCCACAAGAAATCAAACTTGGGGAAGAAGTTAAGATCAGGAGCCTTTTGCACAGACCGAAGTTGGATAGACTGATCATCTGACTTTCTTGTACTGTCCTGTTCTTTGTTCCTAAAGAGAGCCACGTCCCCACATCCTGTTACAGGGTTCAGTCTTGGAGTAAAACATAAGAAAGGATGATGTTGAAATGTGAAGATGGTGGTGGGAAAGAGGAATCAGGAAGACTGATGAAAGGCAATAAGGAAAGCCCAGGTTTGCAAATTCTTGCCCAGCCAACACCACTGATTTGCTCTAAATTCTGTGGTGCTCTCTGGGGAGGGAATATGAAGATTTTATAAGGAGGCAAGTGATGCGTAGTGGTGTGCTTGTGAATTCTTAGTGAAACTTTTTGGTGAGAAATGGAAGATGAGTCAGATAACACAGGAAATCAGTCATTCAGAAGGAGTGAGCAGAATGCAACTGCAGAAGGAGCCGGGGTCACGGTCTACCAGGAACCTGGCCGAGGGTTGTGAATCATTACCAAGTTGAGAGATTGGGCAATGAATGCAGTCACCTTGAAGAAACTTCAAGGAGTTAAATATTGTGAGGGTGTATCCCGTGCTGGTACATATGTGCGTCTCTCTGGAAAGATGTGTGGATAATCATGAACCTAAATGTCAGAAAATCCAGATTGGGGTTCTTGTGAAAAATGGAACAACAGAATAATGTTTTCCCCAGGCCCTGTTCTATGAACATAAAATGTCATTTGTATGGATAAAAGCTTAATCGGGTGTCTTGCACAAGATGCACTGTCATAGGCATTAAGCAGTTAGAGAGATCTTAGGAGTATGAAAAGTGTGAAATAATTCTGTCTATAGATAACTATCTAAAACATTATCTATATCAGATTTACTCCTGATAATAAAATACCTAGATAGAAGTGTAATGTCTCAATATTATATTTGAATAAATTTCTAAGAAAGAGTTGAAGGTAGTTCCCAATTTTAGGTTTGTTGCCTATTTTTGTTGGGGCTGGAGATTTTTCTCTACAAATAGAACAGAGTTCTTGCATCCTTTTTATTTCAGAAACCATTTCATCTTCTCCACTGCAGACAACAGAAACCCCACCTATCACACCACAGGAAACAAGTACGACCAGCTCATTGTTGAACTCTTCTTGTCCAACAGGTAACTTAATTTTATTTCCTGAAAACCTGCATTCAAAATCTGAAAATCATTGACATGTAGTTAAGAGCACATATTGTGACAGAGTGCCCACACTAGCCCCTCTAATCTGCTATGTGACTGAAACAAATGTCTTATCCTCTCTGAATCTGATTTCATCATTTCTAAATGGATGGAACATCACTGATCATGCAGAATCCTTGTGAGGATTAAATGAGACGAAGAGCTTAGGACATAGGTATAGGGGGGTAAGTGATAAATACAATAGCAACTATGACTATTGCTTAGGTGTCCAGAATACATGCAGTTGGCACTTTTAACCTGGTTCCAAGAATGACCTCTGTACTCCTAAAATGATAGGTAAAACCTTATATATAATGTAATTTTTGGCCCTTAAAGAAGGAAAAAGTGGTCCATTTTCACAGGGCCCATGAAAAAATTGTTAAGGATCACACCTTACAGGATAGATTAATAAATGCTAGTAATTTGGTTTAATTCTTGCAATGCCTGCTGCATTTGGCCATAGATATATTTTTTGGCTACATTTTTTTTATTCATCATTTCATTTATAGCCAGGAAGCAATGCACATATATTTCATGTTAGTAGTGAAAATTCCATATTTTTTATAATTCTAACTGGTTTTCTTTTTGTTGAACAGATGGGAATAGCACTGTGACCCAGCCTTCGGATTGCGGTTGGCAATACAATGTAACTGTAAGCAAATTCCTTCTTATTTTATTAGCCATATTCACTTGTATGTCTCTCTGGAATCATGTTATATTCAGAGATTACTTCTGTAAGGCTGTCCCTCAGATTAATTCTTTCAGGTTAAGAGACAAAGAAGAAAAGAATTTGTTTCTTAAATAGGGGTCCTTTGATTAATTGGTAAAGTTCATTTGGATACAGGTAGACCAGCTTGTTAGAGATGCCGGATAAATGATGTTTTACTCACACACATACACACAACACTCACACACTATAGACTTTCTCCTGGCCAAAAATTTGAACAAAAAAGAATGAACTAATTCAAGAAGAGTGAGCTAACATAACATTCCCAGGAAGACTTCAGTTAACATTAAGGGGAAAACATGCTTTGAGTCACTGTGCTGGCATGGAGGCTGTTCCAAACAAAAATATTATGTAAGTGAAAGTGTACTTGCTTTGACATATGCCCCCCAATATCCTTTTCCAACCTGAATGCCTTCCATATAGAAATTTTGAGGCCAACGCTGAGATTTTCTCTACCTGAATCTCCCTATAGGGTGACTTACTTTTATTATTTTTAAAAATATATTTTTATTGATTTCAGTGACAAAGGGAGGGGGAGACAAAGTTAGAAACAACAATGATGAGAGAGAATCATTGTTTGGCTGCTTCCTGAATGCCCCACATTGGGATCAAGTCCACAAACTGGCCATGCGCCCTTCCTAGGGATTGAACCGTGACCTCCTGGTTCATAGGTTGATGCTCAAACACTGAGCCATGCCAGCCGGGCAGGATGACTTATTAGGTGTTAATGTCTCAAACAACTTTGTGATTTTGAAAGATGTTCTTCTACTTCTCCACAGTGATTTTGAAACAAGTATAGGGTCATCCCTAGTCTCATGATGCTCATGAAAGCCTCTCCTTTGCAAATAAGTTAGGCTAAATTATCAATAGAACCTTGTTCTTTTGACTCTCTGATAGAAACCACCTTCCTTTACATGTTTAAATAACTCTTGGAAGCAACTATCAAAAGAGTTTGAGGTCTGAGAACAATCCTCATCCAAATGGTGAGAAATGACAACCCAGCTGTAATAAAAGAAACTCAAACTCAGGCAAAGTGGGATTATTTAGGGTCAAATGAGTTTATGTTGTATATCTTTTTTTTTAATATATATATTTTATTGATTTTTTACAGAGAGGAAGGGAGAGGGATAGAAAGCCAGAAACATCGATGAGAGAGAAACATTGATCAGCTGCCTCCTGCACATCCCTCACTGGGGATGTGCCCGCAACCCAGGTACATGCCCTTGACCGGAATCGAACCTGGGACCTTTCAGTCCGCAGGCCGACGCTCTATCCACTGAGCCAAACCGGTTTCGGCTATGTTGTATATCTTAGTGACAGTTAGAATACCACATAGGCATAACATGAAAAATGCTAACAATTTATATGCCTAAACTCTGATCTGATAGATGTGGGCTGAATTTGTATATGCCTCCTAGATATCAGAACTGCCGCTATGGAAACGATTGCTATTTGGCCACACTTGTACTGAATTAAACACACACACATTCTGAATGGTGAACTTGTTCTTGATCTCAGCTACTTGTAGGACAGTTTTGCTTAGCAGCAAGTAGAAGCAATTTGGATGCAAGTTCATAGCAGGTTGTAGCGGAATTATGGACTGTATGTGCCTCATTTCTGAGGATGTCAGCATGTCTGCTTGGTATCTTGAAAACATGCAACATGTATTTTGACCCAATAAGTAAACTTTTAGGACATATATTAAGGAGAAAATTGGACAAATACATGAAGTTATATGAGAAAAGATATTCATTGCTGCTATTTATAATCATGAAAATGTTATAAAACAACCTCAATCCTCAACAGTAAGGGATCAAGTACTTTATTAAGCTCACCTACATATTGCTATTAAGAATGTATCTTGTGTTAACTGACTGAACAATAATTCAAATAGAGTATCCTAGAAAAAACACACTTGGGCTTCTTCGTAGTTTGGCTGGCGGCTTTCAGTATTGCCAAAGGCCCCAACTCATCATTTCTGTCTTATTTCAGAGCCCTCACATTCTATGCACAGCTCTTCACCTACAGAGGCCTGAAAACACCCTGGGGTTCAGTGTTGTGTTTGGGAATTAAGCTTTATGTTTAATTTGTAACAATGAAATTGGGGGTCACCACAACATGAGGAATTATATTAAAGGGCCGTGGCATTAGGAAGGTTGAGAACCACTGATCTAGAAGAAGACAAGAGCCAATAAAGATAAATGTGTCTGAGTATGTTATTTTAAGAAATGTTTTCTGCCCATAATTCTAACAAGATGCTTTTTCAATATGCTTATATTTCCTTAGCACACGAGCTTGAAACAAAATACACCGAGGAACACCAGTAAGTTGTACATTGGACTCTGCAGTGCTGCCATGATATTGCTCACCATTTTGGCTGCCATACTTACCAAAAGTAAGTCATCTGACCATTGTGCCTGAGGGAACAAAGTGAGGGTTCTGGAGCCAAACTACCTGGGTCCAAGGAGCTTCACACACCATGTACTTTTGACGTCACATAACTTCCCTGTTTCATAACCTTGTTCCTTTTGTTTCTTAAAAATATTGGCCTGTAAAGAAAAAAGGAAATTAAGTTCTCCACAGGAGAAATAAAACACTAAGAAATAAGAGTTTGTTGGGTGGAGCTGGGGTTTGGAAGGCAACAAACCGCTGTACTAAGCAGATTTGTTCTCTCTTCTTCCTTCCTTGCCCTCAAGACCCCATTTTTGCTCCCATGAAGGATAATATTGTTGAGCGTCTTACAGCACTCACTTAGCTAAAGAGGCAAATGAGACATTGGAGGGGAAACAGATTTCAGGCAAGGCTAGACCAACGGGTTTCAAAAACTAGCCATGCCCGCCTCCATGAAAGAACCACAACCATCCATTTTTAAAAATCCTATATAATAACAGGGTAAAATGCAAAAAGACTGAATGGCAGAACAACCAAACAACTAATCAAAGCATAATATGCTAATGATATGCTAAGGCTGCTCAACCGCTCACTATGTCATGCACTGATCACCAGGGGGCAGATGTTCTGACTGGTAGGTTAGCTTGCTGCTGGGGTCCGGCTGATCAGGACTGAGCGAGATGGGCTGGGCATGCCTTGGAGCCCATCCACCATCCCTCCCTGTGGGGTCCCTCAGCCTGGCCTGCACCCTCTCACAATCCGGGACCCCTCTGGGGATGTCAGAGAGCTGATTTCAGCCCAATCCTGCAGGCCACTCCCCTTGGGAGGGCGCCAGATGCAGGGTTCATGGCTGGTGAGCACTGCTGTGGCAGCGTGAGCCTTTCCCTATCGGGACCGATTGGGTGCGAGCCTGCGGCAGGCAAAGCAGGGCCAGGATGAGCGGGGAGTGGCATGTGGGAGTGGCAATTAGGAGCTGCAGGCAGAGTTGGACTGGGGGTTTTGGCCTGATCCCTGCAGGCCACCTAGAAGGACCCCACCTGTGTACGAATTTGAGCACCGGGCCTCTAGTGAAATATAATCATTAGTAACTATATTAAAATAAGTTTGGGCATGTGTGAATACACTAAACCATTAATAAACATGAGATAGTTAACACAGCGGGGCTCCTTTGGGTCCTACAGAGTCAAAAGGAGTTACCTGAAACTATAGGGAAGAGTGTAATCTGAGTTTTGTTTTCCTTTTTAAAAAACCATTCTTCTAGATTTAATTTTTTCAGCACATTCTGTTCAGACTCTGTTCATTTAGAGTCATTGCAGCCCTGGTGGAGTGACTCGATTGTTTGGAGCATTGTTCTGTACACAAAAGGGTTTCAGTTTCAATTACTGGTCAGGGAACATACATAGGTTTCAGGTTCTATTTCTGGTTAGGGCACGTTCAGGAGGCAATCTATTGATTTTTCTCTCTCAAATCAAATTCTCTCTTTCTTTCTTTCTTTCTTTCTCTCTTTATCTTTAAAATGAGTAAGAAAATCCCAACATATCCTCAGGTAGGGATTTAAAAAACGAAGTTATAGCAGAAATAATGTACATGTTTTGGAAAGGTCTCATGAATTCTTTGGCTGACGTATTTTATTTTTTCTTTAACTCCTTCCCAATTTAGAATATTTATGTGGGAAAAGAATGGTGTTGCAAATAAGGTAAGCTTGAAAGGTTTGTGTCAATGGTTTTTGATGTTCATACTCTAATAAAATAAAGAAAAAATCCTCTCTGTTCCTCTCCTCTTTCGCCTGAACTCTCCATTTTACACCCTGGATCCTAAAAATTCTAGTTCAATGAGTGCCTCCATCGCTGTCCACACCTTCCAATGATATTTTTAGCTTTCTCTATTTCCCTGAAACTACTACAGAAACAGCACCCCAACCCTAAGCTCTCAGAGCAAGAGAACTAAATCACAATAGTGTTTGAGGAAATTACATTTGGATGAGTTGTTTGGTTTGTTCTTGATTTCATTCAGTGCTTTGTTTACTGAAAGCCTATTCTATTCCAAAGAGATGAACAAAACAGACACAACATAGAAGCAAGTCACCAGGGTCCTTTTAGTGCTTCCAGGCAGATAGCATGGGGGATGTAGACGAGGGTAGTGGGCTGTGTGAGTGAGCCTGATGGAGTAGGAGGCTGCCTGACAAAGATCTGGAGGAAGACAACTCCAGGCTGAAGCAGTCCCCCATCCCCTGTCGTTCCACACCCAGCATGCTCTGCTGCTTTACATTGCATACCAAGCCTCATTGGCATTTGATGTATAATTTTTATAAATATAACTTATTGTCCAGTTAAAGTTTAAATCTCCTTTACTTTCATCCACTTTCTGTGGTCATTTAAACAGACAACGGTAATGATATGAAACCAGTACTTACCACCAATCCCAAGTAGCCTGCTTCTTTTAGTGCAGGTAGGGCTTTAAGCAAGGTCTTTCTTTGATTCACCAGCCATCCCTCTGAGGCTGCCATTCATTATTCCTAGTTCTGTTTTGTTGGATGTCAATCTTTTCTATGTCTTAGTTCCATGAGCCAATCCACAGACTTTGCCTTGCACAATAGCCAACACATTGTAAGTGCTCCATAAACGTTGGCTTCTATTATTGCAATCATTCCTGCATAGCAATAAACCTGCGACATAGGTACTGTTATTCTCACTTGGTAGACTGGAAAACGGGGTTCACACCACACAGCTGGTAAAAGACTCAATCTAAGGTGTTTTGGAGTCCAGAACCCATATTATAGAAGATTTGACTACGTGCTTCCAACAATGGAAGGAAAAAAATACTCCTTACAGGCAGAAAAGCATGATTTCTGTCCTTTCACTGTCAACTTTTTTTTTTACATCCACCTCTTAACAGTTAATTATTAAAGAAAATATTTATTATATATTTATTGTAAAATATTAAAAAGAAAGGGGAAAAAAATCAAAGAGAGCATTTATAATGACACCTTTGGGGCAGCTCTTTCACACTGACTCATTTTGAGCTGTTGACACCTAAATTGATTCTCACATGTATGCCTGGTTCCTTTAATGATCTGAGTTGAGTGAAGACTCTACATTTCATATAATTTCTGGGCAGGCTCAGGTAATAAAAACCATCACTGTGTACAAATCATAAATCAGCAGCTATATCAAAACTCTACACATAACTATTTTATATTCTTGGTGTGTGAGTATGTTATGAAAGTCATCTAATTCATGGCTTTCCCATTCTGACCATAAAGACACAGTAGTATTTTTGACACCATGATCCAGTACATTATTTAGAAGTGATCTGCTTTTCACTTACTCATGTTATTCTTTTTGTAGCAAAGAACCTCGGACCGGAACTTCCCAAAATGGAACTGCAGTGCACTATCAAGCACAGGAAAATATTTACTTTGAGAACAATCTTTACAACATGCCTTAAGACCCAGCGGTTCTCCAAGGCTTGAGGCCCTTGACTGCAGAAGGCAATGACCAGATCTCACCATGTCAGTCCTTTTAAGCTCCAGGATGATTTTTCTGTCAATATTTCATGGTGTTCCAACATGTCTGTGATGTTAGTGTCTTGACTGCATAGTCAACCTCATTGGTAATTAGTCTTAATTTTTTATACTAAAATTGGCCCAATCTTTCTGGTCATAGCAGAGCCCTCTCCTAAATATGAACTGAACACTTTAGAATTGTATATTCTGTTTCAACCTTATGAATCCTGTATACATTAAGACTTCTCATTGGGTTGACAAATGAACCAATACGTTGGTCACTAAAACTGTCACAAAGAGGGGAATAGGACTTAAAATCAGCAAATTTAATTTGGAACTTAAATGAATTCACTTGGAAGCATTTTATGATTAACTCTTTTTTTTTTTTTAAATCTTGTAATCAAAACTTTGCATTTCTTAAGTTCCCCCAAAGGTTTCAAATTATGGAGGCACACGGATTTTTATTTCCTTCATGGGGAATAAAGTCAGTGTGATTTCACCATTAGATCTGTTTGTTCATGGCTCTGAAAATATGAGGTTTTAAGTGCTTCCCTTGGGGCCAAGCTGGGGCTTTTAAGAGAAGAAGCTAGGATGGTGAGTGGAGCAAGTAAATAGGTGGAGAAAATCAATGGCCATGTGATTTAACACATGTGTGCTACTTCTGCTACTTCTGTGCCACATGTAGACAACCATCAGGGATTCTGAACTAACTTTTAGAATGATGCAGTACAGAGATCAATAAAAGGGCAAAAGAAAGGGAGAGGTTAGGGCAAAAGGCCTCTGCCTTAGAAAAGGAGGTGCAAATCTAAATCTGTTTGAGAGTGTTACTAGTTTCAACTGGAATTCTAAATTGTCACCAAACCACTTTGATTATTAAAATTATTTTAGAAGGATGAACTTTTTTATCTCATCAATTCCAATGCTGTTCCTTTTCCACAAATGAATTAAATTTTTGGTTTTGCCAAGATAGTTAAACAACACAAAAAAGGTAAGAATACTTTTAGCCACCAGAAACATTTTCTTTCTTAATATCAGAAACATTTTGACATGAATAGTTCACAAGGCTGGGTAGTAATTTCAATTTGAATTAATTCTGAATTAATTCATACTTGAGGTTCAGTGCTACCCACACTGTAGTGGCCTAGAAGGCCAGAGTGCTTGTTTTTGAAGGCAAAGTTTTGGCATGTAGCTATAAAACTTTAGAAGATTAGTAGCACCTCTGAAAAAAAAGTTATATAGGCCAATAATATTGTTGATCATTGTCTACTGGGTTTCCCAAATAGGGTGAGATTAACATGGCTTATCCATTTTTGTTCAAACTACAGTGTTTTTCTTTTAAATTCAAGACAACATGCAGGAGGCAGCTGATGTGTGTTGCACATTGATGTTTCTCTCTTCTCCCTCTCTCTCTTTAAAAATCAATAAACTATTCTTATAAATAAAGAAAGAAAGAAAGAAAGAAAGAAATAAGCAATCAAGCTCATGTGACTACAGCACAGTGAATGAGGAGGTTTGGAAAGAGATTAGCTGGAGACATGGGCACTTTCTCTCACGGGGGCTGGCTGCAAAGGGCCCTATGAACACATCTGTTGAGAAGGGTCCCACTCTTAGGAACAAAACACTTTTCATGTAAAGGGTTAAACATTCTACGCACCACCAAATTATACTTTCATTTGTTAACATGCTGTCTGGAAGTAAAGAAATAATTTGTCTTTTGCTCTCCCCCTAATCAAAGGCTTTGGTCAGTTGGTTTTGGACAGCTTGGAGCAGTCTGGAAATACACATCCTCCCAAGACTATCTCTTCTTTAACTCTTGATTACATCAGTTTTTCTGAGAAAATAGAAAAAAGTCATGATTTCATCTAGAGAAAAGGTAATGGCAGCCATCAAAATGTAAGGTGGTGCCTTATCGGCCTTGACTACTAAATGTCAGTGTGGTGTGTGTGGGACTTAGAGCACCTGGGAATCTAATTGTAAAGTTCCCTTAGGGCAGCGGTTCTCAACCTGTGGGTCACGACCCCTTTGGCGGTCGAACGACCCTTTCACAGGGGTCACCTAAGACCATCCTGCATATCAGATATTTACATGACGATTCCTAACAGTGGCAACATTACAGTTATGAAGTAGCAACGAAAATAATTTTATGGTTGGGTCACAACATGAGGAATTGTATTTAAAGGGCCAGAAGGTTGAGAACCACTGCCTTAGGGCCTTTGGAGCTCTGACTTCAGTGTGTGGTGGCTGTTGGTGTCTTTACCCAATGTCCCCTGGGCCCTTTGTCACCCTAGCCTCCAGTGTACTAGTAATTTAAAAAACTAAGATCTGCTCTCTGGTGTGGCTCACTGGTTGAGCATTGACCTATGAACCAGGAGGTCATGGTTCTATTCCTGGTGAAGGCACAAGCCTGAGTTTGTGAGCTTGATCCCCAGTGTGGGGCATGCAGGAGGCAGCTGATCAATGATTCTCATCATTGATATTTCTCTTCTCTTCTCTCTCTCTCTCTCGCTCTCTCTCTCTCGCCTTCTCCCCTTCTCCCCTTCTCCTCTGAAATCAATAAAAATACATTTAAAAATAATAAAAAACCAAGAACTGATTGTGTTCCATATTAGCTGAAAATTCTCCCACTGCTTCCCAGTGGGTAAAAGACCTTAGTCCGTAGTAAGCTCCTCACCACTTTCCCCTTGCCTGCTTCATGCACCCCCTCCCAGATGGACTCTTGTGGAGAGAAACTCCTCAAATGTCCACTCTCACTCTGAAGCTCAACCCATTTTTGGGGAAAGCTTGCCCCCTGTATTTTCACTGGGCATATATTTAAGTTTCAGCCCAAATGTCTTCTCTTAAGCCCTGCTGGACCTCATCTCTCTAGCCAGAATTAATCTTCTCTTGTGAACACTTCTGTGGAGCCTTTTTTAGCCACTAGACAAATATGCCAGGCACGGTGCTATCGCCTAGTGTGGGTCATTCTGCATGAGGCCAGGGCCCTACCTAGCATGTGGGGCACATCTG
Source organism: Myotis davidii (assembly GCF_000327345.1). Classification (NCBI taxonomy): domain Eukaryota; kingdom Metazoa; phylum Chordata; class Mammalia; order Chiroptera; family Vespertilionidae; genus Myotis; species Myotis davidii. The sequence goes on along the minus strand of NW_006292696.1, from coordinate 6,248,374 downwards.
GGTGAATTACAGACACACTCCCTTTCCTTTTTCTGGCTGGCACAGCCCCTGAGCCAGGGCAAAGGCTTGTCAAATGGAGTCTGTCCAAACTACAAGCATAAATTGTGACTCTATAAGTGACCCTATAACTTAGTGCTTTGTATTAGAGATGTGTGGGTTGAGGAAGCTTTGTATACTGAGCTCTTTGATGGCAGCATCTGCTGTTTCTCAACACCCAGCTTACACATTGCAGGTGCTTAGTACATACGTATGAAAATTGGGGAATACATTGAAAGAATGTTTCCTAGAACCACCCTGTGTGTACTGGGGAAGAGGAGGCAGGGGAAGAGCTAAATTTCTTTAAAACTTTTTATGAGATAGAAACCACTCTCTTCTGGAGTCTGCGTGAACCTCAAGGATTCTCTGAGTCCCGTGCTTTGCAACCTTGGCTGTACATTAGAATCACCTGGGAAGCGTGGCCAACTACGCATGCCCAGACCAAGTCAATCAGAATCTCAGCTGGGGGGCCAGAGAGTCTTTTTTTTTCCTGTCTCTCTTTTTTTTAAATCTTCCAAGGTGATTTCAATGTGTAGCTGAGGCTGAGAACCACTGACCTGGAAGGACTTGGCAAGGGAAGGTGAGAACTTGTGCTCTTGTTCTGTGTGAAGAGAGCTCTCCAAAACATAAAAGGTACAGACTAAAACAATGTCGACAGCGGGCTGGGACAGGTGGGCAGACGCTGGGTGATAGCAGATCTTTCCTGTGTCTGGCTTGCATGGCAACAGCATTATATTGGTGGCAGCCCTGGGGAGGGAAACATGGACGCTGCCACGTGTTTGAAAGCTCGGGAAGCCAGCCCGCAGCTGTGTAGCTGACTGTCCTGGGCTTCCTAAGAACTAAACGTTTTCTTCCACAAGTTGTAAAAATAAGCAAAGAAAAAGTCCCTTTGGCCTGGGAGAGTTTGCTCTAAGGTAACCTTTTATGTTTTATACTGTGGACTGCTGAGATGGGGTTTGCTCTGTCTGGCAAATGCTGAATCTGCTGAGCCTAAAACAGTATGTACTTGGAGGATGACTGATGCACACATTTCTCAATGAACTTAATTTTTTAGAGCAGTTTAAAGCTCACCAACAAAGTTGAGTAGAAAATACAGATTTTCCCAAGTAACTCAGCATGCTCATCATTAACACCTTTCCCAAGTGTGGTGCATTTGGTACAGTTGTGAATCTATTCTAAGAAAACATTGTTTATATATTTATTGATTGATTGATTTAGGATTAAGAGCCACTTTATTCTTTTTTTGGTTTATTTCTTTATTTTTTATTTTTCAACTACTGTTTACCTTTGATATTATCTTGTGCTGGTTTCAGGTGTACCGCATAGTGGTTAGATAATCATATACTTTAAAAAGTGTTCCCCCAATACTTACCTGGCACTTTACATGGTTATTACAATATTATTGGCTGGATATTCATATATGCTATACTTTACATCCACATGACTGTAACTACCAATTTTTTTAAAAACCAATTTGTACTTCTTAATCCCTTCATCTCTTTCACCCAGTTTACCACTCCCTTCTTCCTCTGGCAACAAGCAGTCCTCTCTTTGCATCTATGAGTCTGTTTCAATTTTGTTTGCTTGTTCATTTTGGAGAACATTTTGTTAGATAATCAGGGAATTTTATATGAACTGCAAGAATTAGGTGCAATTGGATAGTGCAAGATGAAGATACAAGGAGGGGCATCGTAATATTTGCAGTAATTTTTTTTAAAGGCCAGAAGTCGCTGCAGGCCTGCACTCAATTCTAGGCAGGAAAGGCCTAGATCAATAGACTACTCTTTAGATTCACTTGAGGGCTTTTTTTAACACCTATGGATATTGAGCCCTACCCACAAACCAGAGAAACCAGTGTCTCTGGAAGTAGAGCCTGAGCACTGGGAGTTTACAAAGTCTTCCCCAGGTGCTTCTCCCCCGCCTGAAGCCAGGATTGAGACCCACGGAACTGTGGGTGTGCACGGGGGTGCATGTGCTTGTATGTTTTAAGGTTTATGGAGCATGTACTTGTGGCTGATGGAGCTGAATTCAACTCCAGTTCTGCCGCTTACGAGCTGTGTAATGTTGCATCAGTTATTTAAACTGTGTGACCTTCTCCTCTATGAAACATGATAGTCCATATCACATAGGCCATTGGAAGGATTTTAGGAGATATATTGTGAAAAGCATTTAGTGTGTGGCTATTAGTTCTATTATTAACAATTAGACTGTGACAATGATGACAGTTCTTAAAATATGTAACAAACATTTTTAAAGTGTAGTATACTCTCAAGGAAGGTGTCCAGGTTTGAAGGTGAGCATGTGTTTCTCTTTATTTGTTTTTCTTTGGATTCTTTGAAACAAGCTCTCTGCTCTCAGGGAAGCCTCATCCTTACATTGCTTTCTGACACTAGCCAAGGTCACCCCTAAGAGACTACCTGGAGAGCTTTTACTACAGTCTTTCCAAGGATGTTCACTACCGAGGAACATGGCTCAGGCAATGTTACATGGGCGTAGGAGGAAGCCTTTAGTTCAGTGATGGCAAACCTTTTGAGCTCCACGTGTCTGCATTTTGAAAAACCCTAACTTAATTCTGGTGTCGTGTCACATATAGAAATTTTTTGATATTTGCAACCATGGTAAAACAAAGACTTATATTTTTGATATTTATTTTATATATTTAAATGCTATTTAACAAAGAAAAATCAACCAAAAAAATGAGTTTGCATGCTTTAGTTGGTTTCTGAGTTCAGTGGATTTCAAATAAATGGAATTTGGAAAAAGTGAGGAAATGGTTTAGGAATTGATGCATGGATGTTTCTGTATATGAACTAGAATTTGAGGTAAAAAAAAATAAAGAAAAGGAAGGTGTTTGAGATAAACCTGTGCTGGGAAGAATGAGCCCTGGGCTAGGATTCTTGTTTAGTCACAAACTAGCCCAGGGCCAGTGAACAAGGCCAATGACATAGCAGTGTTGTTTGTGCATTAATCACATGAGTAGGGTCTAAGGGTTGATAAGGAGCAGCGATAACACTCACTATCTCTTTGAGTTCTGCCAACGCCTGGATATTAGGGAACATTCTAGTATGTGTATAGGGGTTTGAAGGGAGAGTAATGAGGACTGAAAAGAGTCTGACATTTTGCACACACACACTCCAAAGTTATAGATACTTACAGAAATAGATGAGCAAGTTCTTTTTGATTTGTAATCTCTTTCCTAGCAGTTGCTCAAGAAAATCTTATAACCGAGGTGACAGGTTTTAAGTCATCGCAGGCCGCTCCAACCTTTTATTGATCTGGAGTAACCCTTAGGGTAAGGAGGTTTCAATGTCACACAGACTAGGTCATAGCATGACCCTTAGGCAGGCAAGTTCCAGTAACAGGCAGAATATCTAATCAACAATAATCAACAAGGATTTACATAAGTATCTAAGGAATGAAGTGAACTAAGGTGGGATGATGCTTCAGCTACCATTACCTAAATTAACTGGGTGGTTCCTAGATTAACTGGGTGGTGCACAGCCCTGACCTTTGCTAGGACTTCAAAGGTTACTAGCTTTTGGGACGATGGAAATACTTTAGTGGAGCTCACCAATGACCTTCCTTTTGTTAAATGCAATAGACACCTCGTCTTCATTGTAATAAATCTTTCAGCAATAATTAAGTTGATTCTCATTCTGGAAAGTCTTCCTTCTCTTGGCTTCTGAAACACCACTCTCCTACTTCACTGGCCATCCCTTTTCAGTCATTTTTATTACCTTTTCTGCATGCCTTTTAAATGTTGAGAATCCTCAGGGCTGACCATTTTCCTCTTTCTACACTACTACATGAAGATCTATATTTCCATAGACTTAAATGTCATCCTTAGTATTGTTATAGGTTAGTAAGAAGCTAGAAAAAATCTAGGGCAGGAGGACTAGGGAAACTGAAACGAGAAAAATAAACAAGGTCAAACAATTTAGCAGCCTGCAGCCAGCTTATAAATAGCAAGCCCTTATCTTTCCCACCCAAGGACACTTGAGAGCAAATGGTTAATGTCTCCAAAGAATGCAGGAAAGAAGGTGGAAGGGGGAGAGAAGGAGAATTTTAATGTATCTTCTCCCAATCAGAGGATACACAGCTTAAATCACCCTGACACCAACTAAAATACAGTAAAGAGGAGGGAGGAGGAAGGACGAGTGCAGTTATGTCATTTTACTATTTAAATAGAGAAGCCGGCAGTTTTGGGATATAATTGTCAGGTGCTTCTCATAAAGTCTGGGAAAGCCATAACGAAGTAAGGGAGAGAGATCTTCAGCGTTAACCTGTACCAGGGTATGCAGTAGAGGAATTTAAAAATCTATAGACAGAAAAGTACATAAGGCAGAAACCAACAACAACTGGCCCCCTCCCACCCTCTCATTCCTAGGATAGGCTGAGAGAGCCCATCTGCATGTTATGAAGGAGGGTAGATCTGCTTGCCTTGCTACTTTAAGAAATGTGCATGCTTTGCTTTATTAATGAATTGGCTTTCTCACAAGACAGTCATCTGGAGTCAGTGGTTTGAATTCCTCCATGCCAGAAGACAAGAATTGAGGTAGTGGTAGTCCTCTCTCTCTGACTCAAGTGTCTGTGAGAGGTGCCTGTAATAATATCTCTAACTGTCAGAGTGTTTGTCAATTGATACTTCCACTTAGATGTCCCTCTCATCTAACATGTTCAGGAGAACCCTAGATTCTATATCATATCTTCACAGAATGCAACCTCTCTCTCCCTGGTCCTTCCCATCATGGTACCCATCTGGTTTCTTAAGCCAGAAAACAAGGAGCCATTCTTGAATCCTCAACTATCCTCATCCCTACCATACATTCCAATCAGTTCCTGCAGTCTTTCTCCAAAATATATCTAAAATCCAGTCATTATTCTGTGTCTCTATTACTTACCACCGTACTCTGAGGCCCATCATCTCTACATACCTCCTCACTATTTTATCCCTCCTTTTTATCCACATTTCTCATAGCAGCCTGAGTGATCCTCTTAAGCCCAATCACATCTTATTTCTGTGCATTGCCATTTCTTGCAGGTCTTAGAATAGAATTTAAACCCTTGATTATGACTTAAATGGTCCCATAGGATCTAAATCTAGCCGACCTCTCAGACCTTATCTTGGGTCACTCTCTTATTCCAGCCATGTTTTCAGTTTCTGGCACTCACCGTCTCACCGTGATCTTTATCAGGGGTTCTCTCTGCCTGGAATGCTCCTTCTGGCTGTTCAGGTGGCTGACTTCTTTCAGTGTTGACTTTAAAGGTCACCTTTTCTGAGAGTACTTTCCTGACCACCGTCTCTGTTAGTAGTTTTGGTACATTATTGGTATCCTTTATGTCCCATCACAATTAGAAATTATTATTGTGACTATTTTTAATTTGTTATTTACTTTTGTAAAAGGGCTCCCTCACTAAAACACAAGCTTCACAAAGTCAGGTCTCATAATTCACCTTTTATGTCCTTGGTGCTTAGCATACCACCTGGCAGACACACAATAGGTGTTCCATGTGTTTGTTAAATATGAAAAATGCATCTTGACTACTTTCTAGCTTAGTTCATGTAAAACCAAGGAACACAAGGTCCTGTTGATATCCATAGATCAGTGATTTTCAACCTTTTTCATCTCATGGCACACACATAAATCAATTACAGTGGGGCCTTGACTTACGAGTTTAATTCGTTCCATGACAGAGCTCGTAACTCAAATTACTCATATGTCAAATCAACAGTGAACGAGTGAGACACCTGATGCTGGGCTGATGTTGTGGCGTTCACTGTGATGTTTGCTGCGCCAACTAGCGGTGGGGAATCTGCAGCTGGGCCC
>NW_006292696.1:6236987-6242339 GCF_000327345.1 Myotis davidii | reverse complement strand
TTTTGATTCATTCATGCCAGACATCTATTGTTGTGTTGGCTGTTGTCATTTTTTAAATTTTATTTGACAATCTAAGGGAAAAGAGGTCAGTTCCCCTGACTAAATAGCCAGGTACTGCATGTTTTAAAAAGATTCTGATGGCACACCAGAGTGATGTGGCACACGGGTTCAAAATCAACTGCTGTAGATCATAAAGCAGCTTCTGCATGGACAAGTTTCTCAACATCCGAATCTCTCTTGGTTTCTAGATCCATAACTTGGCTCTGCCTTCATCCGGATTATAGTCTTTTGTCTACACCTTGGATACCTACCTCTTCCTCAGTTCACATACCTGGCTACATGGTCTGCAGGCTCTAATCTCAAAATGCTGGGATTTGTACCTGGCTTTCCTGTTTTGGCATTGTTGCTCTCTAGTTGTCCCTATTTGCTGTGATACTCTGGACAATTCTTTATCGGAGCCAGTGTGCACAGCCAAGTAGAAGTCATGAGGTTTGCTGTGATACTCTGGACAATTCTTTATCAGAGCCAGTGTGCACAGCCAAGCAGAAGTCATGAGGTCATGTGCCCTTGCTCAGAATTGAAGCCAGGACCCTTCAGTCCACAGGCCGAAGCAGTATCTACTGATCCAAAACAGCAGACACCTTCCTTAGTCCCAATGTGAAGGTATAGAAGTCATCTCCCCATGACAGGAAGTGCTTATTTATTTCTATATTAATGGGTCTTTTCAGTCAACTGACCTTTCAATTGATGGAGTATCTACTACAGGGGTCCTCAAACTACGGCCCGGGGGCCACATGCAAACACAAATATTGTATTTGTTCCTGTTTTGTTTTTTTTTACTTCAAAATAAGATATGTGCAGTATGCATAGGAATTTGTTCATAGTTTTTTTTTTAAACTATAGTCTGGCCCTCCAACGGTCTGAGGGACAGTGAACTGGCCCCCTGTTTAAAAAGTTTGAGGACCCCTGATCTACTACATCCAGTCTCTGGGTGGGCCCCATAAATGAGAAGAAACCAGGAATCTACCCTCAGGGCTTTTATAGCCCAGTTCAGGTGTTCTTAATTCATTAGAATCACTTATACAGTCTGATGGAAACCCCAGAGCAAATAAACCAGATCTTTACAGATAAAGTCTAAGCATAGATATTTTTGTAAAGCTTCCCAAGTGATTCTAATGTGCAAATAGGGTTGAGAATGACTGGTCCTTCATATTGCAGCCTTAGTGTCCATTCCTGACTATCTGCACATAAGTCTGTACACACACATGCTTAGACCCCAGTTCCATTTACATATAGCGTACATAACTTTTACTTCATTTTAGCAATGTTTGGTACATTGGTAGAATGTAGTATATTTCAAGAAAAATAAGACTCTACACATTGAATACTATATAAACTAATAATAATTTTAGACTAAGTATATTCATGAAGACAAAATCTACAGTAAATAGTGAGAAGTCAAAATAAATCAAGTAAAATATTTATCAAGGATTTTAGATTGTCTCTGTCACTATTCTTTCTTAGAAGTGAAACCTGAAATGTCATAACACTCATAGGTAACATTTACATGCGTTAATTCATTGTTTTGTAACATCATTTGGTTAATGTCCATTTCTACCTATAAAGATAAACTCCACAGAAAATAAGGAACTTGTCTGCCAAATAAACAATTGTATCTGCCTGGCTGGCACTGCTTAGTGATATGCATCAACCTATGAATCAGGAGGTTACGATTCAATTCCCGGTCAGGGCACATGCCTGGATTGTGGACTTGATCCCCAGTGTGGGCCTTGCAAGAGGCAGCCAATCAATGATTACTGATGTTCCTATCTCTCTCTTCCTTTCACTTCCTCTCTGACATAAATTATATATATATATATTAAAAAAAACAATTATATCCTCTACCACAGCACCTGATACTTAGTAGGCACTTAAGAAATATTTTATTATGAATGAATAAATGTTCTTATAGCAGCCTGGAGAGATAGAGTATAATTATTCCCATTTTACAGATGAGGATCCTGAGACAAAGTTTTCTACTATGTAACCTTCATGGGATGTGTGTTTTATTCACTGCTGTGTCTCTTGCTGCGTGGAACAGTGTGTAACACACTAAATAGCCCCTCAGTAAAAAACAAAACCCAAGATCATATGGCTGGTTAGTGACAGGGACAGAATTCAAACTCAAATCTGATTGGATACATAACATATTTATTTCTTTTTTGTTTTTAAAATTTTTTCTAGACCATAGAACAATTGAACTAATAGTACAAGGAACAATCATATCCTTCGCCAAGATGTGTAATTTAACCAGGGACCAGCTCCTATGTGCTGGTCCCTGGTATAGGCCCATTGTCCTGACCTGGTTAAGCATTCTAAAATTAGAATAGATTTAATTAAGTGGATTTATTATTTTAATATTTTTGTTATTGATTTGAGAGAAGAGAGAAAAAAAAAGATCAGTTTGTTATTCAACTTTTTTATGCATTCATTGGTTGATTCTTATATGAAACCCACAACCTTGGCTTATTGGGATGAGACTCTAACCAACTGAGCTATCTGGCCAGGGATAATTTGGTGGACTTAAAATACCAAAGGTAAATTGATATAGCCCAGTTGATGTGGTTCAGTGGTTGAGTGTTGATCTATGAACCAGGAGGTCTTGGTTTTACTCCAGGTCAGGGCACATGCCCGGGTTGTGGGATCAATCTCCAATAGGGGGTAAGCAGCAGACAGACAATCAATTATTCTCTCTCATCATTGATGTTCTATTTCTCTTTTTCTCTCCCTTCCTCTCTGAAATCAATAAAAAAATACTTTTTAAAAAGTAAACTGAAAGAAAATTAGGATTTTGTTCTTTGTGTTAAAATAAAGTAAAGGTGTAGAAAACAAAGGACACAGTAATAGGCCCTAAACTTGCCATGGACCAAGGAGTTATGATAATGAGGGCAACAAGCCCTTTTTTCCCTGGAATATGGACCATTTAGTAGACTCTACAATGGGATTTTCCACCAGGATAAGTCTTCACATCCCTGGGAGGAGAGGAACTATTTAGTCTTTGGTGGGACCCTGTTATTCTAATGCCCTTGGGACCCTTCCATTGAGACATGGACTGGTATATGCACCATCAGAAGAGGAAAGAATGGATCCTCTTCTGGCATATTCCCCCTCCTATCCCCTTAGGCCTCAGAGAGCACAACTTCCTGCTGCACAACATGTGGTTTACATAGCCTGGCTAGGCAGCAAGTGTAATTCTGAAAGAAGGAGATCTCCCAATTCAAGTCCCTACAAAATATTTGTCTTTCTGGCCTTAGAATTCTGCTATTCTTTTGGCATCCAGTTATGGGGAGTGTGTGTGTGTGTTGGAGGAGTATTCATTATCCAAACTGAACGCTATGTTTTAATGCCTAATGCATCCACTAATATTTATTTATTTTTGTTAGTACAAGACCTACTAACCCACAAGCTTAGGGTCTGGGGGAACATGATGAAAAACATTGTTATTAATACTTGGGCTTTTTCTTTTAATTTATCTCTTTCCTTGTACATGTGTGCACTGTTATTGAGAACTTTGTCTTCAATGGAGTCAATTAGCAATAACTGAGCTACCTCCCTGAAGTCCCTGCTGACCTGTAGGTCACCTTGCAGAAGGGAGGAGGCATGGGAGTGTAAGAGCCGGTCATGAGGGGTGGAGTGTGAGGAGAGACTGTTCCATGACGTGACTTCTGTTTGTCCCACAATCTAGTTCAGGCCAGAATGGAGGCTGCTTTCCACAAACTGCCCCTTTGTCTGATCATAATCAGTATTCATTCTGACATTAATTGGTAAACTTCTTTGCCTCCTGTTCTGCAGCAGTTCTTGGAGCAGACCTTTGTCTTTTCCTTGTCAAGCATGTAAAGTAATTTCCAATACCTGGTAGCATTCATGAATAGTATCTGTGACTGTCCCTTTACTCTATATAATTCTTTGTTCCCTGCCAACAAGTGTGGGCATCCATTTTGTCTTGCAGTCACCGGAGAAGCTTGCATGTGAGTCTTTTTGGCTAAACTGTTACTTGCCAGATTGGAGTGGCTGCTTCTTTTGTCAGTCTCTCTCTGCCCCCATTTATGACCGTAAATTTTCAGTTTTGGGGCTTTTCTCTGAGTCTGTGTCTATGAGCACTAGGCCTGGTCCACATTCTGCTTTCTGAAATGTTCTCCTGACATCATTCAATAAATGCAGTCTGAGTCGTTGCTTCCTGTAGCATGAGTGATGAAACACAGTGATTCACATTCTGACTTAATCCTTGTTAATAGATAACTTGGCGATATAATTGAGGCTAGGGACTAGCCATTGTGGCCACAGGGTAAGAGGTACCCTCTACTCACCAAAGGGCCAGTAGACGGTCATCTCAGAGTCCAAGGGCAAGTGCATCAGGACCATTGGAGGACTGGTCTTTGCTCTGGTGTCCCCCGCCCCACTGAGCCTGGCTCTGTTTCCTTCCTGTTTCCTCCCTAATCTCTCTGAGCATCGGGAGTCAGTGTGTACTTTACATGTGGAAAAGGAGCTGGAAAATAAGGGGCTACTAAGTGTGGGCATCCATTTTGTCTTGCAGTCACCGGAGAAGCTTGCATGTGAGTCTTTTTGGCTAAACTGTTACTTGCCAGATTGGAGTGGCTGCTTCTTTTGTCAGTCTCTCTCTGCCCCCATTTATGACCGTAAATTTTCAGTTTTGGGGCTTTTCTCTGAGTCTGTGTCTATGAGCACTAGGCCTGGTCCACATTCTGCTTTCTGAAATGTTCTCCTGACATCATTCAATAAATGCAGTCTGAGTCGTTGCTTCCTGTAGCATGAGTGATGAAACACAGTGATTCACATTCTGACTTAATCCTTGTTAATAGATAACTTGGCGATATAATTGAGGCTAGGGACTAGCCATTGTGGCCACAGGGTAAGAGGTACCCTCTACTCACCAAAGGGCCAGTAGACGGTCATCTCAGAGTCCAAGGGCAAGTGCATCAGGACCATTGGAGGACTGGTCTTTGCTCTGGTGTCCCCCGCCCCACTGAGCCTGGCTCTGTTTCCTTCCTGTTTCCTCCCTAATCTCTCTGAGCATCGGGAGTCAGTGTGTACTTTACATGTGGAAAAGGAGCTGGAAAATAAGGGGCTACTTCCAAGGGCAGCTTTGCCTGCCTGTTGGAGGTACAGAGCTCTCAGCCACCCTGAGCTAACAGAGACCTGAAGCCATTGTATGTGGTCTCCCATCCATAGCAGGGTAGGCTCATGTGATGCATGCAGTTAGGGTGAAAGGAAAAGCTGCAATCTCAGAATTAAGATGTGTCCCCATACCATCTGTTGAGGGCACACCAAACA
>NW_006292696.1:6215727-6236805 GCF_000327345.1 Myotis davidii | reverse complement strand
GAACCAGGCTGAAATCTTACTCCAAAGTAATTCCTTAAATGGTATGAATCACAAAATCTAAGGCTAAGTATAACATTTTGTTGTATGCTGCCATTTCTGTTTAAGAAAGAGGGGGTGTAGCCCTGACTGGTTTGGCTCAGTGGATAGAGCGTCGGCCTGAGGACTGAAGGAAGAGGGGGTGGGTAGGTAGTTGGGTATACATAGACTTTTCACATGTATTTAAGATATAGTAGCAGTGTTTTCATTGTGTAGGAGAGAATGGAAGGAAGACATGGGGATAGGATGGAAAAGAGCCAGTCTTTATTTTACATTTTGTGCATTTGTTTTAACTATGTGCAAATATTTCTTTTAAAAATAAGATATATCCTGGCTAATGTGGCTCATTTGGTTGTGCATCTCCCCATGCATCAAAAGGTCTCTGGTTCAGTTTCCAGTCAGGGCATATGCCCGGGGTTTCTGGCTGGATCCCAGGTAGGGGGCATGCAGGAGGCAGTCTATCACTGTCTTGCTGTCACGTCAATGTTTCTCTCCTCTCTCATCCTCTCTCTTATTCTCCGTCTCAAAATTAATAAAAAATCTTTAAAACAGTAAAAATAATACACATGGTGTCCCAAAATATATATATACACACTTTAACAGCCAATAGCTTAATTTTGAAAATAAAATGTATTTAAGTAAACACTGTCTTTATAATTATTAAAAGTGTGTGTATACATTTTTGGGACACCTTGTATATTATTTCAAACATTCTCTGAGTTGGAGAATAGATACAACATAAATTTAAAAATAATAGTCACCAGAGGTGATTTGATTATGGGAAAAAGTTCATTTGAATTATACCTCCATTCTGAAATTTTACGTTAGCATGCTATATTTGTAATCTACAAATGATGTTAGGCAAAATTAAATATTATAAGCATCAAGAGAAAAAATAGACTCTTACTTTATGTAATGATTACAATTTATTTCCAGAGCACTTTGAAATTCACAGCCCTGTCCTAATTGTGATTAGTTGGGGTACAGCATAGGGAATATAGTCAATAATATTTTAGTAACTATGAATGGTGTGAAATGGGTCCTAGACTTATTGGGTGATCACTTCACAAGTTATATAAATTTCTAATCACTGTTGTGCACTTTCAACTGATATAATATTGTATATCAATTGTAATTTAAAAATAAAAATTAAATAAATAACATTAGTTGGTACATCTCAGATTTCATTTAAGGACCAACTTGACTGCATTTGATAGTATAGGGTTTTAAAAATATGTTTATTTTTATTGATTTCCGTGAGAAGAAGGGAGTGGGAGAGGGAGATAGAAACATCAATGATGAGAGAGAATCATTGATAGGATGCCTCCTGCATGCCCCCTACTGGGGATTGAGCTTGCATTCTGGTGTGTGCCCTAACATGGAATTGACCCTTGACCTCCTGGTTCATAGACTGATGCTCAACCGCTGAGCCATACCTGGTGGGCGACAATATGGGGTTTTAATGCCACCAGCACTGGAGAGCGTTTTTGTTTTTAAGTGGCTTAATTTAGCACTTGATTGAGTGCTCCCCAGTTCTCTGGGTTCACCATGGGAAGTGGGCCTTGCTCAGTGCCATGCTCATCTTCTCATGAGGATGGTTTCTACATGGATTTTTTGGGACCATCCTCAAGAGCACGATCAGCCTTGGCTCTTCTGGAACCATTAGAAACCTATTTTCTAAAAATGGATTCCTGAAAGTTTATTAGACTTCTGCCTATAAGGCAACAATACTTTATTTATTATTTTTATATTTAAATTTTTGATTAAAAGTATTGATTTGTTATACTACTTACGCATTCATTTGGTTGATTCTTTTTTGAAAAAAATATATTTTATTGATTTTTTACAGAGAGGAAGGGAGAGGGACAGAGAGTTAGAAACATCGATGAGAGAGAAACATCGATCAGCTGCCTCCTGCACACTCCCCACTGGGGATGTGCCCGCAACCAAGGTCCATGCCCTTGACTGGAATCAAACCTGGGACCCTTCAGTTCACAGGAGGACGCTGTATCCACTGAGCCAAACCGGTCAGGGCCATTGGTTGATTCTTGTATGTGCCCTAACTGGGGATCACACCCACAATTTTGGCATACTGATGTTGCTCTAACTACCCGAGCTACCTGGCCAGGGCCTAATAATACTTTATTTATTTAAAATATATATGTTCATCAGCCCGGGTTTTGGGCTCAATCCCCAGTATTGACAGTCATTTGGTTCAAACGTTTTGGAAATTAATTTGACAAAAATATTTCTGCTCTTTGTCCTGGTAATTTCTATTTTAGAAGTTTATCCTATTGGGAAACAATTCCAAATACAGAAATAAGTTTAGCTCTAGCCAGTTTGGCTCAGTGGATAGAGTGTCAGCTCATGGATTGAAGGGTCCAACATTTGATTCTGGTCAAGGGCATGTATCTCGGCTCAATCCCAGCCATAGTCAGGGCTCATGCATGAGCCAACCAGTCAATGTGTGTTTCTCACATTAATATTTCTCTCTCTCTGTCTCCCCACTCTCTTCCACTCTTCTAAAAATCAATGGAAAAATATCCTTGGGTGAGGATTAACAACAACAACAAAAGAAATAAGTTTAAATTATGTGCTATTTACAACTATCAAGAAACCAAAATGCTGATAAAGATGTAAAAAGTAAAACATAAAAATATTTAGATTCAATATTAAAGTCACATGATTACAAATGAAATACACTATCTAAAGAGAAGTGGACATAAATATAAAATTCAAATATTGAGGCCTCACACTCAGTTTTGTTTTTATTGGCAGATGTTGTTGTTTCTCAGACACGCGTGACTGGAGGGGTGGGACAGTCTGTCATGCTACCGTGTACCTACTCAACAGCTGGTGAAATCGCACCCATGTGCTGGGGCCGAGGGCCTTGCCCTTTTTCCAAATGCTCAAATACACTCGTATCGACTGATGGCTACCGTGTCACCTTTGAGAAGGACAAACGTTATAGGATGAATGGAATCATTCCCAGAGGGGATTTGTCTCTAACCATACAGAATGCAGCCCTGTCTGACACCGGCATCTATTGTTGCCGTATTGAGTTCAAAGAGTGGTTTAATGATTATAAAGAGAATATATTTTTGGAGGTAAAGCCAGGTGAGTTTGTCTTCCTGTGATCACTTCATGTGCATGAACTGAGATGTTTACTGTTTGGTGGTGATATTCTCTTCCTTTAAGAAAGAAAGAGGAGGTTCCTTAATCCTGTTTTTTAATAACTTTGGGGAAATAGAATTACTTGTGTAGAATGAAGTGTTAAAAGAATCTAGAGTCAAGAGCATAGACTAGAGGGCCTTCTCAGTCTGCAGTGCTTCAAAAATGCTGGTTAGTTCATGAAGTGGCATTCACGGCTCCATAGGGAGATGAGGTGAATATTTTTCTCAAACTAAAGTTATTCAATGTAAACAACTGTACCTTTTCTCTGAGATGATGTCCCTGAAAATTTATAAAATGACCTTTCTTAACATTTCAAACCTAAAATAGAGATTTTCAAATGTATAGACAATATTGTCAAGTAGATACATTATCAGCTTTGACATTTACTAACTCAATCTTGTTGCATGTGCATTGTGTAAACGTGTATAGTCCCACCCCCATACTTTTCCCTACCTTGTATTTCATGAAGCATAACTCATATTATATTGTGATATTGCTTGTTTAAAAAATGCATGCCAATAACTGTTTATTAGTTGCCTTTAAGATTTTCATGAAATCTAAAAACCTGGCTAATTCACATTTTTTCTCTCTTGAGATGGACATTATATATCCCAAGTTTCTGAGTTCTTCTTTAATCTCCTTCCAGGAAAATCTTATATTGACAGTAGAATACAATATTTGTGACTTTAATAAGCTGAATCTCTTTATCTTTTTTTATTATATTAAGAAACCTTTATTTGCAAACTCCCAATTTTTGGACTAGGTTATTTCCTTTGAAAAGGCAAGTAAGAGCCCTAGCTGGTTTGCAAAGCTCAGTGGATAGAACATCTGCATATGGACTGAAGGGTCCCGGGTTCTATTCTGGTTAAGGGCACATGCTCAAGTTGCAGGCTTGATCCCCAGGAGGAGGCATGCAGGAAGCAGCCAATCAATGATTCTCTCTCATCATTGATGTTTCTATTTCTCTCTCCTTCCCCCTTTCTCTTTGAAATCAATAAAAAAATATATAAAATTTTGTTAAAAAGGCAAATAATATAAGGACAGTTCAGATGGAGAGAAAGTCTGACTCTGTGGAAACTATATCTGAGAAGCAATTCAGAGAAGCCAAAGAAGCTGATGAGATAGAGCCATATAGACAGATGTGTGGAGGCAGCACATGGAGAAGAGATTATGATTATGAAATTTTGGGAGTTGTGAACTTATTTTGATCTGTCTGAATTTTTAAATATAACATGGAAAGGAACAAGTAGGAGACTTTACAGTGCCTACCAATTCTTTAATAGAAAGATATTTGAACCTCCAATAACCAAATCTTTGCTTAAGTTTTCTTTCATTATTCATAGGCTCAACTTATTTCTCACCTTCTGTTAGAGGTTTTCCTAACCTACATCTGTACTTATATCTTCCTAGCTTCTTTCTGGGAAAGACACTAGTATTTTCTACTGATGAGGACAAGTTCATTACTAGATGTGTTTTGGTTTCCTCTTATTGTTCCTTATGCTCCTTTGATCAGATTTTTTTTTTTTGGCATACTTTCTTTTTTCTCTATATTAGGTTTTTTAATGAAGGGAAAGGATTAGAGTATATACCCCTTAAAAGCTTCTGACTACAGCTTAGGTCAAGTTCATCCAACATAATAGCCAGGGCCAGATCACATTCAAAACAGGCCCACTGACTGTTTTATAGATAAGCTTTATTGGAACAGCTATACCCAATCCTTGTACTATCTGGAGTGTGGATGCTTTCACAATGACAGAGTTGAGCACTGAGACCATAGGGGCCCAAAAGCCTAACACATTTACTGTCTGGCCCTTTACAGGAAGTTTGCAGACCTTTGCTTAAGACTAATGCCTTGCATGTAATAGATACCAATATTTGTTGAAAAAAGTTTAGCCTGTTAAGGCACAGATGGGCTTAATTCCATATTAAACTAATTCTCTAAAAAGAAAGACATTCAAACGGTATCAAACCGATTGTCTACTCTAGGGGTTTCTTTTATAGTTGTTAGCGTTGAGTTTGAAGGAAACTTCTTGTAAAAAGAAAAGATGCTTGGTGAGCAGAATGTACACATTCTTGAATCAGGCCTTCAATGACCTGCATTTTTGCCAGGCACTGGGTTTGGGCTTAAGTCTACTGTCAGCACTCTCTGGGTAGCTCTGAGACCTTCCGTGAGTGGTTTTGAATCCAACACCCTATCTGACCCTGGCAAGAGACAAAGTTACTACCTGTGGTCTACTCCACCTTCCAGCCAATAGATAAAGTGTCTGTGTGATCTTATCTATGCTAGCGGGTGTGAGTTATTCCTCATTTAGGGTGCAGGTCTCTTTGGAGGGTATACTCAAGACTGAAATGAATACTATGTATTAATTAATATCTTTATAACTTTCTGAGCCCAGAAACTATTTTTTAATTTAGTCATTCACCATTGAGAGGACAAAGACAGGTTCAGGCTCTAGACATTTTCCCCACCTGCGAGATATATATTTTTTTAAATATATTTTATTGATTTTTTACAGAGAGGAAGGGAGAGAGATAGAGAGCTAGAAACATCGATGAGAGAGAAACATCGATCAGCTGCCTCCTGCACATCTCCTACTGTGGATGTGCCTGCAACCCAGGTACATGCCCTTGACTGGAATCGAACTTGGGACCCTTCAGTCCGCAGGGCAGCGCTCTATCCACTGAGCCAAACCGGTTTCAGCGTCACCTGCGAGATATTGATGTGTTCCAACACCACCTAAGGTCTTCAGCTCTGCTCCTACAACTCCAGGGACCACGAAGACCCTCAAGACAGGTAAAGCCATTTGTTTCTGAGGCCAGAGGCCTTCTAGGAAAAGGGTGGAAACCACCCAGGGCATGTGTTAAAACGTACAATTCAGCTTAAGGGTTCTTAGGTAGCTCCAAGCGAGGGTTTCATAGCGTCTGTGAACCCGTCTCATAGCCAGATTTTGTAACTATAAGTATTTTCAGAATAGGAAGATTCATTGGGTTTTCTTAAAAATTATTGTTGAAAGTATTACAGATATTCCCTTTTCCCCCTCATTGACCCCTTCTTGTTTGCACCCCCTCCCTTCCGTCCCCCCTCCCCCATGCCTTTACCACACTATTGTCTGTGTTTATGGGTTATGCTTCTATGTATACAAGTTCTTTGGTTGATTTCTTCTTCGCATCCACCCATACACCCCCACCTTCCCTCTGAGATTCGCCAGTCTGTTCCATGCTTTTAGGCTCATTGATTTTTCTAGTCAGATTCTAAAGGCATTCATTATTAGCCCAAACCCCCAGATCACTGATCTTTGATATCTAATGAGGATGGTGTGGATTTTGCCCAATGAGCACAGACTTAAGAGGAAAATACAGGAAATGACAGAGAAAAATGGTCAAGTTAATGGCATTCTGTTCTCCCAAGGAGTTCTGAATAGGGATCCTTTACTTACTTCACTCTGAAGTGAGACCCTCTACCTGAGAATAAGATTGTAGTGAAGTTAATATTCACTCTGTCTCCTATGTCAGGAACCATGCTAAGTACTTTGCAAATATTATATCACTGAATTCTTATGACAACCCTATGCGTTGTAGGTGTGATTCAGTCTTATTTTATAGGGTGCTGTCAAATAGATACAGCACCAGCTTTAACAATTGTCCTTTAAATCTTGTTGCATATTCATTGTGTAAGCATTGAAATAGACAAGTTCATTAGAAAACTGGTTAGTTTTTCTCCTATTTATTGTTCCTTATATTCCTTTAAAATGATTTTTTTGCATGTTTGCTCTCCCTTCCATATTATATTTAAAATTGGGGGAAGGAGCCTGGATTGTATCTTCCTAAAAGCCTCTCACTATACCTTAGACCAGGGTCAGCAAATAATAGTCTAGGACCAGATTAGATTCAAATTAGGCCCACCAACTGCTTTATAAATAAAGTTTTATTGAAACAGTCATATCCAATTATTATATTATTTTTTCTATATAAACCTTCACAATGATATAGTTGAGCAACTGCCTTTGAGATCATCCAGCCACCAGAGCTTAAACATTACTCTCTGGCTCTTACAAAAGTTTGCTGACCTCTGCTTTAGATTAATCCCTTCCATGCAATAGACAAAAATATTTGTTGAAAAAGTTTTTTTTCCCTCTTCAAGACAAAATTAGCTCAATTCCAAATTAAACTAGATTTCTCCAAGGAAGAGCTTTCAAGTCAATGACTCCTATACAATGGACTACTCTGTTATACTCAGTAGAGTTAGATTTAAAAAATCTTCTAGCCAGCCCAGTGTCACTCAGTGTTTGAGCATTGACCTATGAACCAGGAGGTCATGGTTCAATTCTGGTCAGGCCCCATGCCGAGGTTATGGGCTCAATCTCCAGTGTGGGGCTTGCAGGAGGCAGCTGATCAATAGTTCTCTTCCATCATTAATGTTTCTATCCCTTTCTTCCTCTCCCTTAGTTTTTGAAATCAATAAAAAATATATTTTTTTAAAATAAAGCTTATTGTAAAAGAAAAATAAGGTGCTTGGTGAAAAAAAGAGCCACATTCTTGAATCAGGCCTTCATTGATCTGCTTCTGAGCCATGCATTGTGTTTAGGCTTAGTACTAGCTTCAGCTCTCTCCCTGGGCAGTTGGAGACCTTCTGTAAGTGAGTTGTAATCCTACACAACCTCTGACTCTGCAGAGTGTCAAAGTTATTACCTGTGGTCTAGTGTTCCTTCATCCAAATGTATGTTGTACAAATCCTTCCTGTGATCCTGCATCTGCTAGTGGGGGTGTGTTAATCCTCCCCGCCACCCCCTCCACACACACACACACACACACACACACACACACACACACGAGAGGGTACCCTCAGGACTGACTGATTTAATGCTACTTATTTGGTACACATTTTGGGTCTGGGAGCTGCTGTTTAAGTAAGTCTTAGTCATTCACCACTCAGAAGACTAAGACAGATCCAGGCTCTAGGTATTTTCTGTACCTCGCAGATGTTTATGAAGATACATATATCTGATGTGCATGGATGATCTTTTCACAGTGCTTCAGCTTTAATTCTGGATAGCCCTTTTCACCTCTGAATGTCCTGGAGTGTATACATTTCAATGCATGTTTTCCTTTGGCCAGACAGTTTTCAGATTTTAATCGAGAAAGGATCACTCTGAGTTCAGGAAAGGTTGGTGCCCAATTTGCCTGGGGGCAGACAGACTCTCATTGGTTGAATTGATATAAAGGCCCAACACAAAGCTCTTGTTCCCTGCTGCTTGATTAATCCTTGCTTTCATGTTGATTTCTAGCTCCACCTAAGGTCACCAGTGTTCCAACACCACCTAAGGTCTCTATGCTCCTATAATTCCAGCACCAACACTGAACCTTAAGACAGGTAAAATGACGTGTTTCTGAGGCTAGATGAGTGGATGAAGACCACCAGAATATATGTTAAGGCAGAGTTGCCATCTATGCTAAAGTTTTTTCCCTGGGTTCCGTAGGGCCTCATGTGATCTGCAAAACTTTGTCCAATATTACATTCATCTAAGAGGTATCTTCAGAGTGAAGGGATCCATTTTTAAAAAATTGTATTCTCAAAGGGTTTCATCATAAGCCAAAGACCCCAGACCTGTGATATTGGATAACTACTGATGTGGATTTGGTCGAGTTGGCATTGGTTTATGAGAAAAATCTAGGTTATTCCAGAGAAGAAGAGAAATCTGAGTGGAATTCCTTTAGTCCTCTCTGAAATTGGACCCTTTATACTAGTATAATAAGCCCACCACTAGTTTTACCTGTAACATTTTATTGAAAGAACCATTTCTAATCATTGTACCATCAGGTAGGTCTATGTCTGCTTTCATAATGACAGAGTTGAACAAGAGCCACTCAGACTACAGCTGCCAAACCCTAACATTTTCATCTGGCCATTTACTGAAGATTTGCTGACCTGTGCTTTAGACTAATGCTCTTCATGTAACAGACACTGACAAATATTTGTTGATTTACGTTTCTTGCACTTCATGGCAAAAATTGGCTTGATTCCAAATTAAACTGTATCTCTCCAAAGAAAAGCTTTTAAACCAATGGCCTCCTGTTCAAAGGTTCTCTTTTTTTCTAGTTAGTAGAGCTAATATTCAAGGAAGCTTCTTGTGGGATACAAAGGTGTCTGGTGAGAAAAAAGTACACATTGTAGATCAGGGATTCATTAATGACCTTTTGTGCCAGGCACTGTGTTTGTGCTTAATTCCACTGCCATCTCTCTCTCTAGGTAGCTCTGAGACCTTCTGTAAATGCTTTGAAATCCTAAATCTGCTCTGTCATGGAAAGAGCCCAAGTTATTACTTTTTTCATCTCTTTGTTGGGAAGGAATCATTAGTGGTCTAATTCATCTTTCAACCAAACGTATGATGTATAAACGGTCTGTGTGATCTAGCATATACTTGTGGTGTGAGTTAATTTAGGGTGCAAGACTCCTGGGAGGGTATCCTCAGGATTGGCTGAAATGAATGCTATTTATTGAGTAAATATTCTGGGCTTGGAACTGCTGTTTAAATCTTAGTCATTTACTACAGAGAGGACAAGGACATGCCCTGGCCCTAGACGTTTTCCCCATGTCACTAATGTGTATAAAGATATATAGCCCTAGTCCGTTTGGCTCGGTGGATAGATAATCGGCCTTTGGATAGTAGGGTCCCAGGTTTGATTCCAGTCAAGGGCACATCCCTGGGTTGCAGGTTTGATCTCCAACCCTATCAGGGCAAGTGTGGAAGACAATTGATCAATGTCTCTCTCTCTTTCTGTCTCTCCCGCTCCCACTCTCTGTAAAAATCTATGGAAAAATGTCCTCAGGTAAGGGTTAAATATATATATTTAATATGCATGGCTGGTGTTTTCAAAATGCTTCAGTGAATAAGCCAGTAACCTTTATCAACCCTGGAATATATACTTCTCAATGCAGCTGTTTCCTTTTTACAGGCTGGTCCTTAACCCCACCCCTGTCAGATTCTAGTAGATTAAGGACAAGAGATCTGAGTTTAGGGGAGAATAGTGCCAAATTCTGCCTAATTTGGATATGTTGTTATGCAGGCCCAGCAACAAAACCCTCATTCTCTGCTTCTTGACTAATCCTTGCTTCATGTTAATTTCTAGCCACACCTAATGTCACCATGATCCCAACATCATCTATCAGTATGGTTTCCACCTCTGCTACTACAACGCCAGCACCCACGCAGAAATTCAAGATAGGTAAATTGATGTGTTTTTGAAGTCATTAACCAATTAGAGAACAAAGACAGGTCCAGGTTCTAGACACTTTTTCTCACCTTTCTGATGTTTATGAAGATGCATAAATCTGATATGCATGGTTGGTCCTCTCAAAGTGCTTCAGTGCTAATCCCAAGTATCCATTTTCACTTTTGAACTTCCTCTACTTTTCAATATAGCTGTTTTTGTTTGTGTGTGTTTTATGTGGGTTTGTCCTTATGTCCTCTGATGTCAGATTCTAATAGAACCAGGACTGGAGTTCTGAGTTTAGGGGAGGCTAGTGCCCATTTCTGCCAGGCACAGTCTCTCATTGGTTGTGTGTGTGTGTGTGTGTGTGTGTGTGTGTGTGTACAGGCCCAGCAGAATGCTTTTGTTTGATGCTACGTGGTTAATCCTTGATTTCTTGTTGATTTCTAACTCCACCCAAGGTCACCAGGATCCCAGCATCACCTAAGGTCTCTATCTGTGCTCCTACAACTCCAACATCAACATCAAAACTTAAGACAGGTAAACTGATGTGGTTCTGAGGCCAGAGGCCTTCTAATGACAGGATGTTGACCACCAGGGCATTGTGTTAAGGCAGAATTACAATTAGAGTATAAATTCTTTCCTGAATTCCAAATATGGACTTCACAGGATATATAAATCCTCATCTCTTATTATATGCAGGTTTTGTGATTACGATTATTTTTCTGAGGTGGGCCATTTTTTTAGAGATCAAATTCTTAAAGTTATTTATTATTAAGCAATCAACCACAGAAATCTTTGATATCTAATGAGGATTGTATGGATTTGGACCAATTGAGCATAAGTTTGTGAGAAAAATATAAGGAATACCAAAGAAGAATGAGACTGATCTCACACAGAGCTCTGAATCGAGATCCTTTAGTCCTCATGAAATTGGACCCTCCACTCAAGGATAAGATTTGAGTGAAGTTAACACCTATTCAGTCCTCTTTATGCCAGGAACTATTATACGTTTTTCACAAATATATCACTTACTTCTTATGACAATTCTATGCGGCATAGGTGTGATTCAATTCTATTTATGATTGTGGCTACTGACAAGTAGATGCATTACCAGCTTTAACAATTATCAACTCTTTGATGACTAGTGCCTTGAGGCCTGGCCACTAGAATAATAGGTCATCATAAATTAAAATTTCACTTTCTTCACTCAGAGAAAATTGGGATAATGGGGTTATCTGTTTATTCTCTTAATTTTGGGGAATCAAACACTGGAAAGAATTCATATCCTAGATTGTAATTCTGCCTTAACACAATGCCCTGGGTGGTCTAAGTCCTCTGGCCTCAGAACCACTTCAGTTTTCCTGTCTTAAATTTTGGTGTTGATGCTGGAGTTGTGGGAGCAGAGGTAGAGACCCTGGGTGAAAAAAGCAATAATTACCAACTCAATCTCATCGTGTATACATCGTGTAAGCCTATATAATTCCACTCACATACTTTGGCCTACCTTGGATTTTTTGGAAGCATAGCTCACACCATATTACAATAATGCTTATTTAAACATAAAAGTGACCTTATTGCAATAAAGAAATTTGCATCCTAATAACTATTCACCAGTTGCTTTAAGAATTTTATGAAGTTCACCCTAGCAGGTTTGGTTCAGTGGATAGAGCATAGGCCTTTGGACTGTAGCTTCTGGGGTTCCATGCTGGTCAAGGGCACGTAGCTTGGTTGCAAGCTTTTCCTCAGGCCTGGAGCCCTAATAGGGGTGCGTGCAGGAGGCAACCAATCGATGTGTTTCTCTCACATCAATGTTTCTCTCTGTCTTTCCCTCTCTCTTCCACTCTCTAAAAATCAAGGGAATAATATCCTCAGTGAGAATTAACAACAACAACAAAAGAATTTTATGAAGTTCAAAAATCTGGGAGGTTTGCAATTCTTCAGTCTTGATGTGGATATCCTAAACCTTATTATTCAATGATAGAAGTATGTATTTGAGGATTTCCTAGTTTCTAGTGCTCCTTCCCAATGAATCTTTGTCCACTAAAGGTTTATATTGACAGTAGAATACAATGGCTGTGGCCTCAATAAGCTATGTCTTTCTCTCTCTCTCTCTTTAATTAAGAGACACTTTATTTTGTAAATTCATTTTTGGACTAGGCTTATTTTCTTAAGGGAAGTAAGATAAGGTCAATTCAGATGGAGAAAACAGCTGACTCTGTGGAAACTATATCTAGGAGGCAATTCAGGGAAGCCAAAGAAGCTGATGAGATAGAGCTGTATAGACAGATGTGGGAAGCAGCACATGGAGAAGAGATTATGATTATGAAATTTTGGGAGTTGTGAAATTATTTTAATCAGTCTGAATTTTTAAATATAACATGGAAAAGAACAAGAATTGGGAGACTTTTACAGTGTCTCCCAATTCTTTAACAGACATATCTGAGCCTCCAATAATCAAAGCTTTGCTTAAGTTTTCTTTCATTTTTCATAGGCTCAGCTTACTCCCCACCTTTCTGTTAGAGCTTTTCCTTATCCAGAATCTACACTTATATCTTCCTAGCTTCTTCCTGGGGAAGATATTTTCTACTGCTGGAGACAAGTTCATTACTAGACCTGTCTTGGTTTCCTCTTCTTTATTGTTCCTTGTGCTCCTTTGATCAGAATTTTTGCATGCTTGCTTTTTTCTCTATATTAGGTTTTAAACTGGATGGAAAGGATTAGACCATATAGTTCTTTTAAAAAATATATTTTTATTGAGTTAGAGAAAGGGGGGGAAGAGAGCGAGAGAGAGAGAGAGAGAGACACAGCAATTGGTTGCCTCCTATGCCCCCTCAACTGGAGACTGAACTTGAAACCTGGGCATGTGCCCTGATCAGGAATCAAACTGGTGACCTTTTGGTGCATGGGACAGCGCACAAACTACTGGACAACACTGGCCAGAGTTAGACTGTATACTTCTTAAAAGCCTCTGACTATAACTTAGATCAGGGTCAGCCAACATTATAGCTCAGAGCCAGATCATATTCAAAACAGGCCCACCAATTGTTTTATAAATAAGTTTAATTGGAACAGCTAAACCCAGTCCTTACTATCTGGTCCGTGGCTGTTTTCGCACTGACAGAGTTGAGCGGCTGACACTGAGACCATAGGGTCCCAAAGCCTAACACACTTACTGTCTGGCCCTTTACAGAAAG
This sequence comes from Myotis davidii, assembly GCF_000327345.1. Taxonomy (NCBI): domain Eukaryota; kingdom Metazoa; phylum Chordata; class Mammalia; order Chiroptera; family Vespertilionidae; genus Myotis; species Myotis davidii. The sequence goes on along the minus strand of NW_006292696.1, from coordinate 6,223,189 downwards.
TGTGCTGACTTCTGCTTAAGACTAATGCCTTGATGTGATAAAAACTCGGAGAAAGCTTTGAGACCTTCTGTAGGTGGTTTTGAATTCAACACCCTCTCTGACCCTGGAAAGAGATAAAGTTATTTTCTGTAGTCTAGTCCAGTGGTCGGCAAACTCATTAGTCAACAGAGCCAAATATCAACAGCACAACGATTGAAATTTCTTTTGAGAGCCAAATTTTTTAAACTTAAACTATATAGGTAGGTACATTGTTATTAACTTAATTAGGGTACTCCTAAGGCTTAGGAGGAGCCACACTCAAGGGACCAAAGAGCCGCATGCGGCTCCCGAGCCGCAGTTTGCCGACCATGGGTCTAGTCCAACTTCTAGCCAAATGTATAAATCATCTGTGCGATCTAATATATGCTAATGAGTGTGAGTTAATCCTCATTTAGGGTGTAAGTCCCTTGGGAGCATACCCTTAGGACTGACTAATCTGAGTGCTATTTATTTGGTGAACATTCTGGGCCTGGGAACTACTGCTGAAGTCTTAGTCATTCACTACTGAGTAGACTACTGCAGGTCCAGGCTCCAGACATGTTTCCATCCTCACAGATGTGCATGAAGATACATATACCTTATATGCATGGCTGGATTTTTCAAAGTGCTTCGGTATAAATCCCAGATATTCTTTTTCAACTCTGAACTTCCCAAAATATTTTTCTTTCAATACAGCTGTTTCTTTTCTTGTGAGCTTTTTCTTCAAGCCCTTCTCTGTCAGATTCTAGTGGACTAAGGACAAGAACTCTGAGCTCAGGGGAGGTTAGTGCCTGCCTGATTTAGCCTGGGGACAGTCTCATTGGTTGTGTGTGTACAGGACCAGCACAAAGCTCTTATTTCCTGCTGCTTGATTAATCCTTGCTTTCATGTTGATGTCCAGTTCCACCAAAAGTCACCAGTGTTCAAACATCACCTAGGGTCCTTACCTCTGCTCCTACAACTCTAGCACCCACAGGACAGGTAACTTAGGATAGGTAAACAGATGTGTTTCTTAGGGCAGAGGCCTTCTAATGAGAAGATGTGGATTACCCAAGGCATTGTGTTAAAACAGAAGTACAAGTCAGCATAAGAGGTCATGGGTGGCTTCCAGAAGAGAGCTTTACAGTGTCTCTCTGAACCCCCATCCTATATTACATGCACCCTTTGTATAAATAAGTGCTTTCAGAATGAGGAAACCCATTAGTTTTCCAGTCAGATTCCCAAAGGGATACATTATTAGCCAAAATACCACGGACCGCCGATCTTTGGCATGTAATGAAGGTGGTATTCAAGATTATGATGAAAATACAGGGTTATGCCAAAGAAGAAGGGTCAAGTTAATAAGATTCTGTCCTCACAGCACTTCTGAGTGGAGATCCTTTAGTCCATCTGAAGTCAGATTTCAGTGAATTTAATATTCACTCTGTTTCTATGTTAGGAACCATGGTCAGTCCTATGCCAGCATTACATCACTTCATTTTTTGACAGCCCTATGTACTATAGGTGTGATTCAATCCTATTTTATATTTTTGGGTACTGATGAGTAGATATATCACCAGTTTTAACAATTATTCATTCAGTCTTGTTGCATTTACATTGTGTAAGCCTATGTAGTTCCATACCTACCCTTTGCCCTACCCTCAATTTTTGAAGTTTATCTCTCACCATATCATAACATTGCTTGTTTAAAAATTAAAATGACCTTATGGCAATATGAATATATTGGCATCTCAATAACTTTTCATCAATTGGTTTTAGGAGTTTCATGAAGTCCAAATATCTGAGAAGTTTACATTTCTTCCATCTTGAGTGGGGCATACTAATAGCCTTATCATTTGATGAGAAAAGTATGTTCTTGGGGATTTCCTGGTTTTTGCTCTTAATAAATATTCATCCACCAAAGTCTGTGGAACACAATACCTGTGATCTTAATAACCTATGTCTCTACTTTTGTTTTTTCCTTAAGAGAAATTTTATTTTGTAATCTCTCAAGTTATCAACTTGGCTTGTTTGTCTTATGAAGGCAAGTAAGATAAGGCTAATTTAGTTGGAGAAAACATCTGACTCTGAGGAAACTAGATCTGGGAGGCAATTTAAGGAAGCCCAAGATGCTGGTGAGATACTGAGTTATAGACAAATGTGAAGAAACAGCAAGTGAAGAAGAAACTGTGATTAAAACATTGTTGGAGCTGTGAAACTACTTTGATCTAGATAAATTTTTAAAAAATAACATGGAAAGGAAATAATAGGAGACTTCAATAGTACCTACCAATTTCTCTAATAAGTGGGTAATTACAAGGCAATTGCTGAATCCAGTGCAAAGTAGGTTCATAACTGAGCCAAAGTGATTCTCAGCTTCCAATAGCCAATTCTATGCTAAAGTTTCCTTGCAGTTTTTACAGGCTGGATTACTCTTCAATCTTCTGTTAAGGCTTCTCCTTGCCAGCATCTACTCTTATCTTCAGTGCAGCATATTTATCGCTGAAGAAGATAAGTTGCTTAGACAATTTGACTAGGTTTCCTCTTCTTTATTGTTCCTGATGATCCTTTGATCAGATTTTTTGTATGCCAATGACCACACCCCCTTATATCAGGGTCAGCAAACTATAGCCCAGAGCCAGAACATATTGAAAAAAATCTCACTAACTGTTTTATGAATAAAGTTTTATTGGAAAAGTCATACCCATTCATTATTCTATCTTGTCTACGATTACATTCATATTAGCAGAGTTGAACAATGCCACTGAGACCACAGGGCCACCAGAACCTAAACATGTACTATCTGGCTGACACTCACAAATACTTGTTGAAAAACAGTTTTTTCTTCTTCAAGGTAAAAACTGGCCCAGTTCCAAATTAAATTGGACCTCCCAAAAGAAGAGCTTTCAAATCTATGGTTTCTTATGCAAAGTTTTCCTTTCTAGTTAGAATTGCGATTTGAGGAAACTTCTTGCAGGATAGAAGGTGCCTGGTGAGAAATAAAGCACACATTGTAGATCAGGCCTTTATTGATTGGCTTTTGTGACAGACACTGTGTTTGGACTTAATTCTGGTTTCAGCTCTCTCTCTGGATAGCTCTAAGACCTTTCAAAAGTGGTTTGAACACCTATACGCCTCTACCCTGGAAAGAGCCAAAGTCATTAGCTGTTGTTATCTCTGAAGTGGGAAGAAGCATTAAATGGTCAAGTCCTACTTCTAGACCAGTGGTTCTCAACCTTCCTAATGCCACAACCCTTTAATACAGTTCCTCATGTTGTGGTGACCCCCAACCATAAAATTATTTTCGTTGCTACTTCATAACTGTAATTTTGCTACTGTTATGAATCATAATGTAAATATCTGATATGCAGGATGTATTTTCATTGTTACAAATTGAACACAAAAACAATATGTAATTATATATGTGTTTTCCGATGGTCTTAGGCAACCCCTGTGAAAGGGTCATTCGGCCCCTAAAGGGTCGCGACCCACAGGTTGAGAACCACTGTTCTAGACAAATGTATGATGTATAAATCCTCTGTGTTATCTTGCATGTGTTATGGTTGTGTGTTAATCCTCGGTTAGGGTGCCGGACTCCTGGGAGGGTATCCTCAGGACTGACTGAAATGAATGCTATTTATTGGGTAAACATTCTGGGCCTGGAACTACTGTTTAAATCTTAGTCATTCACCACAGAGAGGACAAAGTCAGGTCCTGACCCTGGACACTTTCCTCACCTCACCGATGTGTAGAAGGACATGTAAATCTGATACGCATGGCTGGTGTCTTCAAAGTGCTTCAGTGCATAATCCGAGTAATCTTTTTCACATCTGAAGCTCCTGAAACCTATACTTTTCAATGCAGCTGTTTGTTTTTTGAAGGCTGGTCCTCAATCCCAGCCCGGTCAGATTCTAGTAGACTAAGGACAACGACTCTGAGCTCAGGGGAGATTAGTGCCCAGTTCTGCAGGGGACAGTCTCTCATTGGATGTGTGTGTGTGCGGGCCCAGCACAAAGCTCTCATTCTCTGCTGCTTGATTAATGCTTGCTTTCATGGTGATTTCTAGGTCCAACTAATGTCACCATGGGCCCAACATCACCTATGGTCTCCATGTCTACTCCTACAAAGCCAGCAGGAGGGCAGCAGAAATTCAAGACAGGTAAACTGATATATTTTCCAGCCCTTGGCCTTCGTTTTTAATTTAATTTAAATTTTTAATATTTTTATTGATTTTAGAGAGGAAGAGAGAGGGAGAGAGATAGAGAAACATCAGTGATGAAAGACAATCATTGATTGGCTTCCTCCTGCACACCTCCTACCGGGGACAGAGCCCAAAACCTGGGCATGTGCCCTTGGCCAGAATTCAACCTGGGACCCTTCAGTCTGCAGGCCAACACTTTACCCACTGAGCCAAACTGGCTAGAGCCAGCCCTTGGCCTTCTAATGAGAGGATGTAGAGTGCCAAGGGCATGTGTTAAGGCAGACTTACAATCTAAGGTATGAATTCCTTCTTGGTTTCTAAAGGTGGGCCTCAGTGTCTTTGAATCTGTGTTCCATATACATGCACTTTTTTTTTTAACTGTAAGTACTTTTAGAGTGAGAGGACCAATTTTTTAAACAAATCATATTCTCAAAAGGAATTTTTTATTTCCAAAAGCCGCAGATCACTAATCTTGGACATCTAATGCAGATGGTGAGGATTTGGCCTAGTGGAGCACAGGTTTATGAGGAAAGTCTAGGGCAGGGGTGGGCAAACTTTTTGACTCAAGGGCCACAATGGGTTCTTAAACTGGACCGGAGGGCCGGAACAAAAGCATGGATGGAGTGTTTGTGTGAACTAATATAAATTCAAAGTAAACATCATTACATAAAAGGGTACGGTCTTTTTTTTTTTTTTTTTTAGTTTTATTCATTTCAAATGGGCCGGATCGGGCCCGCGGGCCGTAGTTTGCCCACGGCTGGTCTAGGGAATGCCAAGAAGTGGGTTAGGCTAATGAGAGTCTTCTGTACTCATGTTCTAGACATTTTCCCCACCTCACACATGTTCATGAAGATACACACATCTGATATGCATGGCTGGCCTTCACAAAATGCTTCAGTGTAAATTACAGGTTTCCTTTTCACCTGTGAAACCCCTGGGAAATACACTTTCCCATACAGCTGATTTCTTTTTTCCAGTGTGACTTCAAGCCCTCCCCTGTCAGAGTCTATTTGAGCAAGGACAGGAACTCTGAGCTCAGGGGATATTAGTGCCCAGGTCTACAGGGGAACCCAGTGCCTCACTGGCTTTGTTGATGTTCATGCCCAGCACAAAGCTTTTGCTTTTTTTGCTGCTGGATTTATTCTCATTGTCATGTGGATTTCTAACTCCACCTGAGCTCACCAGGGTCCCAAGATCACCTGGGGTCTCCACCTCTGCTATAGCACCAGTTCACCTGCAGAACATCCTGAGAAAGGAAGTGATGTGTTTTTGAGTCCAGAGGCCTTGCAATAGAGGAGATACACCACCCAGGGTATTATCATGAGGTGGACGTATAATCTAGAATTAATGTTCTTCCCTGGGTTAGAAATGTGAGCTTCACATTCCAGATTACTTGTTTCCTTTGTATCTATAAATATGTTTCAAGTAAATAAACCCATAGATTTAAAAATCAGATTCTCCAGGGGATTATTAGCCCCCAAATCCCCAGACCATTTATCTTTTTTAAATTTTTATTTTCACCCAAGGATATTTTTCCATTGATTTTTAGAAAGAGTGAGAGAGGGAAAGTAGAACAGAGAGAAAGATAGAAGTGAGGAGAAACATCAATGTAAGAAAAACACATAGATTATTTGCCTCCTCCACCCGTCCTGACCAGAGCCTGGGCTGGGGCGGAGCCTGCAACCAAGATACAAAGCCCTTGAGTGGAATCAAACCCTAGACCTGTTAGTCTGCAGGCTGACTCTTTACACTCAGACCATTTCATTTATTTTTGACATCTAATGAGAATGGTGTGGATTTGGTTCAGTTGAGCACAGGTTTATCAGAAAAATATAAAAAAATGTCTGCTTAATGAGATCTGTTCTCACTGGGAGCTGAAGGAGAGATCCTTTATCCACTCTGAGGTTGGAGCCTATGTGGCAGGTAAGGCTTCATCAAGATGACCCTGTGTGACAGAATTCATGCAAAGTTCCATTTTACAAATTTTAATTTATTTATTATTTTAAATTACAGTAGAGATACAGCATTATATTAGTTTTAGGTGTATATCCCCATGATTAGACATTTATATAAGTTTCGCAGTGATCACCCTGGTAAATCTAGTATCCGTGTGACACCATATATAGTTATTACAGTATTACTGACTATATTGCCTGTGCTGTAGTTTACATCCCCGTGACTATTCTTGTAACTACTAATTTGTACTTCAAATTCCCTTGACCTTTTTCACCCATCCCCTAACCCAGTGGTCAGCAAATTGCAGCTCGCGAGCCACATGAGGCTCTTCGGCCCCTTGAGTGTGGCTCTTCCACAAAATACCATGTGCAGGTGCGCATGTACAGTGCAATTGAAACTTCGTGGCCCATGCACAGAAGTAGGTATTTTGTGGAAGAGGCACACTCAAGGGGCCAGAGAGCCGCCTGTGGCTCGCGAGCCGCAGTTTGCAAACCACTGCCATCTGCTAAGTTCTTTACAATTATTATATTACTTAATTCTTATGACAGCCCTATGCATTGTAGGTGTGATTCAGTTCTACTTTATAGTTGTGGGCACAGAGTCCAAGTTCATTGTTGAAAGACATATGAGTAGAAAGTGGTTGAGTCAGGATTCAGGCTCCATTAATTTGAATTTGTGGCTGTGCTTATAACTAGTGGATGGTGTTTCTACCATGAGGACTGAAGTTATATTAGGATGAATTTGTCCTGCTCTGACACCCCCATTGAAAATGCCCTTTATATAATTACCCTGTCTTTTTATGTCAGTCAGTGACAGTTTTGCTTCTAGCTTTCTTTACTTTAGTATGTAGCATAAAATTTTAAAAAATGCTGTTTATACTTATGACAAAGTATATATCTGATTTAAGAATTTCAGAGATTTAGAATGCATGGCTTCTCTTTTCAATTCAGGCTACATGCTTCAAGTTTCTGAGTTTAGATGCAATACAAATGGAGAATAATTTGCTGTATGGGTGGGGAAATAGCTTGGCCTCCTGAGGACAAGTTCAGGTTCCAATCTTCTATTTTTAAGATTAAAAAGATAACACTTAGTGAAGATTCTCAAAGCCTTTCACACTCCTTGACTCCTTGAGGTGATCTGGATTCTGAAGAGTAACAGAAATGTCTCAACCTCTTAACCAGAGAAATCTGATGGAACATTGATTTCCCTTAACTCCCATTGAGCCTTGTGTGTATTTATCTGGTAACCAGGAGGGCTCTGAAGCATTTGGGCGATGAGCTGAGTTTGGAGGAGAGGGCTTTAGGTTAG
>NW_006292696.1:6213258-6214740 GCF_000327345.1 Myotis davidii | reverse complement strand
CTATATCAGATTTATTCCTGATAATAAAAACCTAGATAGAAGTGTAATGTCTCAATATTATATTTGAATAAATTTCTAAGAAAGAGTTGAAGGTAGTTCCCAATTTTAGGTTTGTTGCCTATTTTTGTTGGGGCTGGAGATTTTTCTACAAATAGAACAGAGCTCTTGCATCCTTTTTATTTCAGAAACCACTTCATCTTCTCCACTGCAGACAACAGAAACCCAGCCTATCAGACCACAGGAAGCAAGTACGACCACCTCATCATTGAACTCTTCTTGCCCAACAGGTAACTGCATTTTCTTTCCTGAAGACCTAGAGCATTCAAAATTTGACAGTCATTGACATATAGTTAAGAGCACATATTGTGACAGAGTGCCCACACTAGCCCCTCTAATCTGCTATGTGACTGAAACAAATGTCTTACCCTCTCTGAATCGGTTTTCATCATTTCTAAATGGATGGAACATCACTAATCATGTGGAATCCTTGTGAGGATTAAATAAGATTAAGAGCTTGGGACATAAGTATAGGGGGATAAGTGATAAATACAATAGCAACTGTGGCTATGACTATTACTTAGATGTCCAGAGTACATATATCTGACTAACATACGCAACTTGTATGATTTGGGAACCCCCACCTGCATATACCTATTTTTCTAAATCAAATGAATCAGTTTTGACTCCATATTTATTACTGGGCTTGCTCCCTTGGGCCAGAGCTGTAAAACAATTACCACCAGACTGAAATGGTCACTTGTGTTTACATTTTGCCTAAGCTCCAGAGTCTCAATACACCCAGCAGGTTGTTCTGCTGCCCTGTCAGGCTTGCAGGTACTAATTGACACTTAGTGATGGTTTGGGGACACCAATGCTGGCACCAAAGAGAGAGTCTCCCTTACTCTCTGGCAGATCCCATGTAGTCTCTACTCTTGAAAGAGTAGATTGACCAGTCTTTCCCATGGTAGAGAAAGGTGATACTGAAACCTATCATCTTTCCCAGCTGACTCTGTGCCCCATAGTGGGAAGTGTGGGGAATGCCACATGCTGACTATGTGTCCTTGTGCTGTATCCAAACAAGGTCAAACCTTGCAAGACTCCTCCTGTGTATGACCCCCTGTGGCTTTAGATAATAGTGGCATTCAGTTTTGAAAGTGGACTCGCTGACAGCACGGAGAAATTGGGGCCAGTGCCAGCAGCAGGTGTGAACAGGGCCGGTGCCATCAGTGGGTGTGAGTGGAGACTGCTGGCTGCCCTAATTGCCCTGTAGGAGCAGGGGGAGGTAGAGAAGCCCTCAGGGGCAATCAGGGCCGGCAGCTACTGCTTGCACCTGCTGATGGCACCAAGCGATTGGGACCGACATTGGGCACAGGCAGTGGGTGTGAGCAGTGGCTCTGGCGCTGGCAGCGGGTGCAAGCGGGGCCGGTGCCTGCAGCAGGTGCAAGCAACCAGGCGGGATCGTGGTGCGCAGGAGCAAAGAAT